>NC_054592.1:417741-442741 GCF_017654505.1 Polyodon spathula
TTGCAGATAAGAAGCTGAGGGAGCTGAAATGCTTCAAGTGAAATACACCTATCAACAACCTATGCTTTAGCTTAACCTTCATTGTAAGTATTGAAGCAGGATCCTGTTGGCTTATGATTAGCAGACATGGTTCAAATAACACAGTGTGTCAGTCCGAGTTACACATACCAAAGAAATCTGTTTTAAAGTAGTAACTATTTGGGGGGAAACAGATCCTGATCAGGAAAATTGCTATGCCTAAATATGCAGAACCCTTTGTGAAGCATGGTTTTGTTTAATTTCCAAGATGTGGCTGAGTCAACACAGACAGCAATGTGTGACTATTGAAGGGATGCTGTCCTGACGGTATCCTATTACACAGAAGAGGGCTTTTCTTTGGGAGACCCTGCCCCACTGAGTCTCAAGAATGGCTGTATGCTTTAGTAACAAACGGGTTAGGCAGGTTACAGTATCTAAATAGCTATTTGTTAGGTTTACCTGTAAAATAATATTCCATATTTGAGAGAGAAAAACATTGAAATATCACAGATCCATTTTGAATTAGCAAATGGAAAACTGTAATTAGTACATGTGGTAACTGATATCCTCCTGGTTAAATCCCAAGCCAGGTCTATACTCTGACATGGCTACAGTGCACTACTGCAGGTGAACCCTTCATTATGCAAAGGGCTGATCCAGGATCACTTTGGAGAACAAGATTTCACAGAACCAAAGGGAGCACGATTTACAACTCTTAGCACTAATTAATCTGTCAATTCAAAGTAAACTAGGCATCATACCATTGATGTAATAGTTTCTGGTGTTTTGGTGAAATGCATTGCTATAACAATCTGCAACTGTGCATGTTTCAATCACCCACGAAAAATTACGCACATGCTCAACTCAACATGTCATCCCTAACTTGTATGGTGTCCTTCAGGTTTTAGGCATCAATGCCAGCCCTTGACCTGAAGGTCACCTGCCCTGATCTGCAAAAGGGTCTGTTTGCTAAGAGTCATACTATGTTTAATAAGACAACCTTGATCATGTTACCTATACACTGTGGCCATAGTAAAACATAAAATCATCATTTTTCAAGTCAACTAGTTCTAACTGTACAGTCACAGTCATGAACTTTGCCTGTCATTACCTGACTGGCTTTCAAGACCAGATTGCTGGCTACTGCGTTGTTAAAACACACACTTCCAGTAACACTGCTGGGGTGTAGGCATTGTGGAAACCCGTGCTTCAGACGGAATGCTCTGCTCAAAAGAAATAAACCAGAATAAACACGTTCAGACTCAGATTAGACTACCACAGATACTACCAGATAATGAGATCCAAGTTTCAGCGCAGGTCCCAACAGTATCACCAAGTCTTTCCAAGTTGCCGGTATCTAAATATGTATGCTGTAAAATGCGGATGGATTTTTTTTTTTTTTTTTTTTTTTTTTTTTTAATTACAGTTAAAAGTAGTCTTTGTTCTTCTCGTGTCTACGGATGAGACGCAGGCAGCAAAAAACAAATCTGTAAAGTTGTTTTTAATGGTGGTAAACAAAACAGTTTCCAACAATGATGACTGCTACATGTAAACGAGCAGTCTCAACTGCATTACACAAACCCAGTCTATTCTGTCAAGGTAACAGTACTAGATCTATATTAATGGACGTATCACACACATCACTCTCTCTGAAGATGGCTGCGTTGCCAATAATTAAAAAAAAACTCCGCGAAACATTCGGATTAGCTATTACTCACTTGAATATGTGCTCTGAAGTCCAGATTTTCATAATGCTTCTAGCTCCTGCCGATGATTTGGTTAACGTATCTTTCACCCTGGGGTGGATAAACTAGAGACCGACCTCACAGAGAGCTCTTCTGTCAATGACACCAGCAGGCAGGGCCGGGTTACGACTGCGACATCCTCAGAGCCTACGCACTTCCGCCTGTGAGACTCGCCTGGGACACGCACTGCCCAAATAAAGAAACACTAGTCATATTGAACGACTGCTAGGCAACTGCATTGTTTTAATGCGTCAAATAAATAACATTTTATTATTATTATTATTATTATTATTATTTAGGATTATGCATAAGTAGTCTGCAACCTGGAGATGGAAATTAATTAGGGTTAATAATGTTATGTTTTGTAGAATTACAGTTTGGTAGGGAGCTTTTTTTTTCTTCCTTGTTTTGTTTTTTTGCGAGGGCTAAATCGAGCCCAGCAAACTAATACAATGAACTTGTGTGACTTCAATTTCCAGATTATAACAAGTACTTCTTCCAGTTCTGCACAGCGCCGCCTAGTGCAACCAAAGAAGCGGGCGGTATTCATTAAACACATTAGCATGCATGCCACATTGCAACCCCAATTCAACGCTGTTGCGCTTGACTAAATTCTGAAAAAAAAATTAGAATTATATGTCCTATATATAATGAAATAAGATTGCGAATTCAGAAATCTTAAACCAATGATAGTCTTTCACATAAAATATTACATATATTATATATATAATATATTATATATATATATATATATATAATATATATATATATCTCGAGGCTGGATAATCCCAAGAGCAAAAAATGCTTAGTAACATAGAGTAACCGTTATCTCTTAATTGCTAAAGCATTGATGGAGGGTAACTGCTCATAAGTTATTTTGTGTTATCAATTACGTTATCTTAACATTCAGTGTGTTAATACATTTCATCAATGGGCCTTGGACAATAGTGAAACAGGCTTCAAAAGTTTTTTAAAATGTTTAAATTCTGAGAAATCAGCCCAATCGGTCACAGATCTACAGACGCTAAAAATCAAAACACCTCAGCGCACGCTCTCTTCGTATCCCATAACCCCTTGCTGATTTTTCGCGCCAACAAAGGCAGGGGATTGTGGGATATCTTAGGGGGTGCTGGAGGAATCAACTGGAGCAGCTGATACGGATTCAATAAAAGTCGAATTAACTGGAATCAAACCAATGCGGGGCGCAAAAAGCGATTCTGATTCCGGATCTGGACCCGAGTCTGGAAAGGATGAGGTGAACCAGGTTCGGAAAAGTTTAGATGCGCTGTGCCAAGAGTTGAATATGGACGAGGAGACCGCGGCTGAAGCCTTGCAAAATTTCACAGCGATCTGGGACACATACACTCTGGAGGTATGGGGCAGACGCTAACCCTCTCATGTAATGCAAACACACCTGGAAACTGCGCAGACAAGTCATCCCACAATGTAAACTGATTGTTGTTTTGATCCGATCATAGTTATAGCCTGGTACATTGACTAGAAAACGACGTGAGTATCCAGGTGCTTGGTCAACTGTTGCCTGTGTACAGTCACCGACTCACTCAGTGCAGACTACGCACTTATATACTGGTGTTTGTGTCTGCTAAAACAAACAAACAAAAAAAATATTTTTCATTCTGACTGAATTCTAATGTTGAAATATATTTTAAATCCCCAATCCTCAGTACCCTACAAAAACAGCAAACCTTACTCTGGGGCGTGTATGGTAAATAACTCAGAGGCCGTTAACCACTTTGACTGTACTTTGAAATCAACGTTTAAAAAAAAAAAAAAAAAATCAGGCCATGTGTTTTAAGCTCGAATCAATCACAATTAAAACAGACACATGTATCGGTTTATGTCACAGCCCTTCTGCGTGACGCAGAAAAACACGTCATAGCAACGCTGGCATCATCGTCAATTATTTATTTATTTTTTTTCCGTCGATCTAGTGCTGTCCCATCACTGTTCAAAGTCCAGGCTTTATTGTAAACATTAGTCGCAAAACAGGGAAACCCTACACGAAAACGCCACAGTGTTACTGAAGCTGTCTTTTACATTCATTAAACTGCATTGCGTGAAGAAGCGTTGAATTCTGCGTTCTCAGTATCTTCATGGTAATAACCCATGCTATTTGAAGCGCATTTGACACAGAAGCAGGGATTACAGTTTCACCCATTCCGGGTTTTTACTGTGAGCTTCAATTAGCCACGGTGTATTGGAAACCAGCTCAGGTGTGTGTCAATAAACTCCTAGTAAAACCAGTAATGGATCAAACTGCTCTGCAGTGGGAGTCATATTTTCGTCCCTGCAGAATAGAATTGCCTTGTCCTGCTAGCGTGTGTTTTATCTGTGGGTGTGGATGAAGCCTGTTCTGGATTCATTTATTTTGAGTGTTCTTGTACAGGGAGATGTGGTTCACTGGCTGGCCTGCTCGTTGTACACTGCTTGCCGCAGGGGCTCCACTCCTACTGTGGGGAAGGGCATGATGGAGGGGAACTTTGTGTCACTGACCAGAATTCTGCGCTCTTCAAAATTGAGGTGAGTGAGCTCTGTGTGTTGTGATGCAATCCCAATTCTAGAGAGAGACGCTATCCTGTAACACCTAGCAGGGGTAGAAATAAGACACCCATTGCATAGCAGTTTAATCCATGTCTGGTTTTACTACGAGTTTAATAAAACACGTCTGAGCTTGTTACGTATACAATGTGACTAATCAAGCACTTATTAAAACCTGGAATGGGTGAAGCTGCTATGCAATAGGAGTCTTGTTTCCAGTCCTGGACTTGTGTCACATTGTTGTTGCCGTATTATAAGTAGCCAAGTAAACACATGTTAATGCCAGTTTTTGCTATGGTAAAATGATTCTGTAACTCTGTAAAATGATTCTGTAAACATCTGTTTCTATTGTATATAAAGAATATGATTTTCTTTCTAGTTTAATCCAGTTCTTCAGTAAGATGAAGAAATGGGCGGACATGTCCAGTTTGTCGCAGGAGTTTCGAGAACGAATTGAGCGCCTGGAGAGAAACTTCGAAGTGTCCACGGTCATTTTTAAGAAGTTTGAGCCGATCTTTCTGGACATGTTTCAAAACCCACAGGAAGAGCCCCCAAAGATCCCACGGAGCAGAAAGCAGAGGTGATTTCTACTCGTTGGTGTTTTTTTTATCAAGCCAGCGTGAAATGAATTGCCAGGACTCTTAGTCATATCAGCTGTGCGTTGAATTTTAAACTGCATCATCAGTAAGTTCCTCAAAGATGCATTTTCATTTTTTGTAACCTACTGTCTGATTATTTTCTATCCCGACAGACGCCTTCCCTGCCATATCAGCGACGTCTTTAAATTCTGCTGGACCCTGTTTGTGTACACGAAAGGTAATGTCAAACGATAGCCGGCAGTGGAGTCCTTGTACACCTTGTGAGAAATGCCCCTTGCAATTGGTACCACTTATTACTGCTCCCTTTGCTTCTCTCCAGGTAACTTCCGCATGATCGGTGATGATTTGGTGAATTCGTATCATCTTCTGCTTTGCTGCCTGGACTTGGTTTTCGGTAATGCGTTGCTGTGTCCAAACAGGAAGGATCTCATCAATCCTCATTTTAAAGGTAAGATTAAAAAAAAAAGATGGGTTGAGAGTTTGTATTTGGGAATTAGAAGAGGGATTCTTTGGCTTGGCATGTTTCCTGACCTGCTCCCTTAGAGGCACTTACTCCTAGGCGTGTCATGAAACATTTTAACAAAGGTGTGCATTCTAGGAAAAATAAGCATTGAGTAAACGCACTGCTTCCAGTTTTGAGTATGCCCCTCTGCATAGAGTTGGAGTCTGTTGTTGTTTAATTCCATTTCCAACTCCTTTTTAAAATCAATTCCCAGTCCCATTCCTTTTTAATCAATTCCACCACATCAGTGTTCAAAACTCAGGTGTGCTGTGCAGAGTGAAGTTATGTACAGTGTAACACTAAGGAAACGCAGTGTCTGGGGCTATGAGAAGAATGCTAATGTTTGAATAACTGTACAATAGACATACATGTATTGCTGTTCTTCTGTAGACTTGCATTCACCCAAGCGTGCAATCATCAAATTAAGTCAATTAAAATGAAAGCAGCTGAACAATCGCAGCATATCTCCTAAAATATAAATTCCAGTTTGGAATTGGAATTCACTTAAAAAATGAATTGGAATTGAAAACTGGATTATTTATTATGGCTTTTTTATGTATAAGGCACTGGAGCAGTTGAGTTAGAGTGAGTCTGACTTAGTGTTGGAAGAGTTCATAGTGTTTGCATGTGTTTTGTAGGGTTGCCAGCGGATTACCACGACCCTGACTACACTCTCCCTAAGGAGCCCCCCTGCATCATCGAGCGGCTGTGTGAACTGCATGACGGGCTGGTAGTGGAAGCCAAGGGCATAAAAGAGCACTACTTTAAACCGTACATCTGCAAGCTGTTTGAGAGACAGGTAACTGCTTTAACCCTTTCTGCACCCAACAGCCATCCAGAATGATGCCCCTGAGATCTCCTGGGCTTTCAAGCTGGTATCCCACTTCTTATTGTGTGTGCACTGTCTGGTTTGGCAGCATGTGATTATCAGTGGATTACTGTCTAAACCTGATATGTTGGCTGCCACTACAGTATTCTCCCCCACCAATTTATTTCTTAAGTTAATTACTGTCCAGTGTATGCTTTTTTTAATTGATTTTATTTCACTTTTTTGGTTTAAAAAGATAGTTGTGCATGTACAGATTTTTAATAGCGAGTGTTTTCTGTTTTGGTTGCAGATTTTAAAAGGGAATGATGAGTTTTTCACAGAAATGTTGGACATTCCGTATTTCACAGGCAACAAGTGAGTGCACGTGTTTCTCTGTGTCTGTTCAGAGCTTTGCAGGAATCAGATCTGTCTTCGGTGTTTTAAAGTGAAAGGAATTCAACCGTTTTGTTTATTTGTTTGATCTACGAAGCGTGCGTTTGTTTTCTTACCATTTGTGGAATCTTTTAATCTTTGCTCTTCAGTTTGGGCAGGCACCAGTCTTTTGAAAGCAAGTTATTTTGTAGTGCCATGAAACCTCATGCTTTTAAAATAAATGGGCGGTTTCTTACAGTCTTCTTGTGTTTTACGTCTGGTTTCAGCAAAACGGTCAATAAGGAGTATGAAGAGTACGTTCTGACGGTCGGGGATTTCGACGAGAGGGTGTTTTTGGGAGCTGATGCTGATGAGGAAATCGGAACTCCTCGGAAGTCTGCTCTGGAATTCCCTGGAGGGAAGCTGTCTGCGAGGATGCAGGTGGAATGCAACCTTCAGCAGCATTTTGAAAAGGTCACAAATGCAGTTTTTTTTTTCTTTCTTGTATTTAACATTCAGTTGGATTTTCTTGAGGGGTAAAGAGAGCATTTTTGATTGATAGCACACGCTTGATATGTGAACACATTTACTAAGTAGGTCCACAGCAAAACTTGCAGTACTACTGCTTGAGGCAAAACACTTTGCACCACAGCACTTTAACATCCATGTATATATTTTCTCTTCCCCATCAACAGACACAGTCTTTTGCACCCTCGACTCCATTGACAGGACGTCGGTACCTGAGAGAGAAGGAGACCATGGTGACGCCCGTTTCCTCGGCAACACAGAGTGTCAGCCGCTTGCAAAGCATGGTGCTGGGGCTGAAGAACGCTCCCACTGAGCAGCTGCTGCAGATCTTCAGGTGAGCGCCAGGGTGGGGTTTTCCAACAGAGCATACAGTAAATGCATGAACAGCTTATCCCACCCAGCGTCTGCTAACTGGGGCGGAGGAGAGGTTGTTGTTGTTGTTCAGTGTGTTTGTTTCTTTATTTCAGTTCTTGCTCCCGGAACCCCAGCGAAACCATTTTAAACAGAGTCAAGAGCCTGGGAGAGACTTTCCGTCGACACTATACGAGAGACACAGACGAGCAGCCCGGCTCTCATATGGGTGAGCAAACAGGCACGCTGTCTATCTATAACATTGAGTTTTCAGCATATTGTAGATTTGGAGTGAGGGAGAGATTGGGCTAGCCAGTAGGGACGAAGCATGCTGCAGTCCAGTGTAGCTGTAAGTGACTAATTCATGTGTAACTAAATCGTTCTCATTTTCCTCCAGACTTTGCTGACAACAGATTGAAGCTAGCCGAGATCCTTTATTATAAAATTCTTGAGAACGTCATGGCGCAGGAAACGCGAAGGCTGCACGGAAAAGACATGGCAGTGAGTACTGCTCTCTAGCATCTTTCTGTGTAGGAAGACCAGTCTGCATGGAGGTCTGTAAGGCGGTTTCTGCAGTGAGGTGCTGTTGTGGAGGTCATTGTTGGGATTTTGTTTTGCAGGTGTTGCTGGAACAGGATATATTTCACCGCTCTCTGATGGCTTGCTGCCTGGAAGTTGTCCTTTTTGCATACAGCTCTCAGCGCACTTTCCCCTGGATCATTAATGTCTTCAAGCTCAGGCCTTTCTACTTCTATAAGGTATGATGTAATTGGGTGTGAACAGAGACCTTTCCCCTTTTTCTCCTTTTTAAAGCTGTGAACTCAGTAGCGTACATGAATTTTCTGCATTGCATTACAAAGTATAGCATTATTAGACACACAATGGTCGTGATAGGATGAACTGCTGGAGGATATCCACCTTGTTACACAGACAGAGGCACAAGGAAATGGTCTACCTGACTTCCTAGTACAGCTGGCATGCTCATGGGACCCTTGTAAATGTTGAGTAGACTGCTTGGAGACACCTGTTTAACAATGCCCCCCTCCCCCCTCCTCCCTCCTCCTCTGGACAGGTTATAGAGGTTGTGATCCGATCTGAGGAGGGGCTGTCCCGGGACATGGTGAAGCATCTGAACAGCATCGAGGAGCAGATCCTGGAGAGCCGTGCCTGGAGTCAGGACTCTGCTCTGTGGGAGTGTCTGAGAGTGGTGCAGAACAAAGTGCCTACCTGTGAGGAGGTGAGTGACTCAAAACCAGCAAACCAGCAGGTAATGCAATACATGTATCAATGGGAAAGCATTTTGTAAAATGAATATGACAGATACAGGCTGCAAACCTTTCAGTGCAAGCTGTCAGAATTTGCATCATCATTTAGTTGTGTAATAAATGACTGCAAGCAAACTTAGTCATTCAGCTCAGGAATGGTTCTTGAGGCGCTACCTGGTGGATTTTGCTGGTATTGCTTAAAGCTGCTATGTGTATGCTGAATGTGTTAGCTTAACAAGCAATGCAAGGGGAACTAATTTAAAGCAACTGCGAAGCCAGAGTAATCATTGAAATATTACACTTCCTCTACAGCTGTAAAACAGTAGCTGGCCAGCAGCCCAGACCTTGAATTTATTAAGCAGACATACCTTTGTATCTTGACTGATCTTCACGAAAATTGCCCTTTTTTAATCGCTGACCTAGAAATGTCACGTGAAATGATGCCTGCATAATGTGTGTTTTATTTTATTATTCTTATTCTTGCAGGTGACCTTTCCTAGCAATTTTGAAAGTGGAAACGGCAGCGGGGGTCTGTCTCACCTGCCCATGGCGCCCCTTTCTCCAGTCATTCATCCTCGTCTTAAAGAAGTGCGGACCGACCTGAGCGGGAGCGCGAGACGAGGTAAAGGGTGTGAGCTGCCTGTGCAGAGCCCCTGGTTCAGCAGCACGCAGGGTGTCAGGCTTCAGCATCCCAGTCCTGAGGTGTGTCATTAATACCCGCAAGAGTCACAGGGTTATCTTGCCTGCTGTGCTGTTGAAATAGGTGTCTGTGCTATATGCTACTATAAATGATATTTTGTACTTTCTTTTTTAAACAGCCCTGTTTTTTAATATTACAAATGAAAACGTAAAATAAATCCGACCCCAACTACTTGTTTTGACTGATTTTGAACAGATCCCAAATGAAGCAAATAAAAAGCACAAAGATCGGCTGCTTCTTCTTCTTTATGCACTGCTTGTGCAAAAGTGCCTCTTTTTTTTTTTTTTTTTTTAACATGGGATCGCCTTCTCGTTTTCAGTTTTCACTGTAAACTGAGAAGCAACGCAAGGCCAGCATTTACCTCGGCACCCATAACCTCTTTCGTGATGTTTTTAAGGGTGATTTATTCATTTCTTTCTATTCCAGATGTCCCGCCTTCACCCATTTCGGTGCACGATCGCTACAGTTCTCCAATGGCTGGCAGTGCCAAGAGGCGTCTGTTTGGAGAGGACCCCTCCTCGGGATTCCCGGTGAGCAAGATCTCCTTCTCTCAGGGGGGGGCGCTGAAGATCATCCACACCCCCTCCTCCCCCAGAGACGCTGCCCCTCTGCCCCCTGGGTGCACGCTGGTCACTATGGCAACAGCTACGGTAACCACGACAAATGGGCAGAAGGTCATGATACCTGTGAAAGGTAAGGGCATGTTTTCTTAGTCACTTTCAGCATCGGACAGCAAAGCTTAGCTTGAGTCTGTTCATACAAGGTAAAGTGATGCTAACAATCTCACGCACCACTGAATTGCACCAGCGTTTGTGGAGGAAAAATAAAACTGATGTTTGGTAATAACACTTTTTGGAGTCCTTATTAAATTAAATTTCTGTGTTTGCTTTGAATGAACAAAACTTGGATTATACAAACAAATGGTGCAAATTGGGTCCATTACAAGATGGGAATGAGACTCCTGTTGCATAGCAGTTTCACCCATTCCAGGTTTTGCCACAATATATAGGTAACAAGCTCAGCTATGTCTTAATAAACTCATAGTAAAAGCAGGAATCACTCAAACTGCTCTGCAGTGGCAGTCTGATTTCCATCCCTGCATTATATCTGTTGACATGCTTTTCACAGGAGTGGCGAATGAGACTGGGGGCATCACCTTCATACCCATGGGGGTGAACGCTGCTGACCAGCAGAAGGGTGTTGACAGCAGCAGCCCGACCCCGCTCTCTGCTCAAGCACTGCACGGCGCATCTCCGACACGCTCTCGAGGGGCCGCAGCGCAAGAGGCTCAGCCAGCGTCCAGCAAGCCCAAAAAGACTGGCTCTCTGGCACTGTTCTTCAGAAAGGTAAAGCAGAGAAACTTATAACGGGGGTGTTAATCTCAACAAACATGCCCACTTCTTCCTGTGCCTTGCACACCAAGCCACTGTAGTGGTCGCACTAGCATTGCAGTTCTAATGCACAATAGAGAATAAAGCCTATATATTTCTGGGTGGTTCCATAGTCCCTGATTAACGCCAGTCTTGGTCTACATGATGTTATTATGTAAGGTAAAGTCATCTTGGATTAGTGCTGAAACCTGCAGTTAAGAGACTGATAAACAGTTGAATATTGCTATGTCGGTTTTGTGTGTTTTTTATTCTGTGTTTAATTGCCCTGTGCAGGTTTATCACTTGGCGAGTGTGCGGCTGCGGGACCTGTGTCTGAAGCTGGATATTTCTGCAGAGTTAAGGAGGAAGATCTGGACCTGTTTTGAGTTTTCCCTCGTCCACTGCACTGACCTAATGAAGGACAGACACTTGGACCAGTTACTGCTGTGTGCCGTCTACATACTGGCAAAGGTAATCTGAGATGCAACGTGGAGCTGTGACTCATGATTCAATATCAGTCTCTTCAGATCTGCAGTTCTTAAATGATTCACCTTCTTGCTGCATTGTGTGTGTTTAAATTGCAGTGTCCTCCTTTTTTTTCTCAATTGATTTGTTTTATTGTTGATTTGCATCAATAAGGACATGTGTTCTCCGTCCTCAGGTCACAAAAGAAGACCGATCGTTCCAGGATATAATGAAATGTTACCGGAGTCAGCCACAGGCCACCAGTCACGTAAGTGCTTGATCCGTGTTCCAGTTTCCAGTGCCTTCTGTTGCTCTCGGGCTGTTTGTTGTATTCAGTAAACTGTAATAAGTGATTTATAAAGAAACAGAGCGTGCAATACAACATAACATTGTGTCAGTATTGCTTTACAAAAATCTCTACTTTTGTTCCAAATACAAAGTAAAATAAATCTTTAAAAAAAAAAAAAAAGGTGTTTTAGCACACACAAACTTGGAGGAACCAATTATCCCATTCTTTGAGGATGGGTTGAGCTGCTGCTGTAAGCATCACTGTTACTGTTTAGTTGTGTGGATGCTTCGAAACAGCTGCCTGCTCGTTAAAGATCTAACCATACAAGCTATTAGAGATCTGTGTGTCCCCCCCACTGCATGAAATATACAGGGCTGTATATAGAGGGTTAAGTTACATGGGTTTGTCTTTGCGTTTTGTTCCTCATCTCTTAATTGGTGTTCACAATTCACATTACACATAAACATTCATGTAATACATAGATCATGGGTTTGAATCAGCTTGCCTGCTCTGTAATTGCTGTGTTTTGAAAGGATGGCTAGTGCACTTCAGCAGAAGGCAGCAATTAAGTTATGCAGAGGTAGGCTTTACTCCATAAAGACAAATTCTTATAGCCTCCACTGGGAGACTTGAAAGAAACAGTGCTGCTCAAAATGAACTAAAAGGAGAGCTCTTGTTAGAGGTTAACCCTGGCTGTGCTGCTGTCTGCCTCCTTCAGGTGTATAGGAGCGTTCTGCTGAAGAAAGCAGCCAGACCGCCACAGCCTGATGCCAACAATGCTGAGGGGCATGAAGAGAGGATGGATTGTGGTATGAAGCTCATTTTCTTTTTAAATAGTCCTCCGCAGAGACTGAGGATGAGCATTCATTCGATTTTCATTTAGAAATCAAACCTGCTACTGTTTTTTTTGGTGCAAGCACTTACAATTTGTGATGTCTGCTTCAAGATCCCAGCTTAAGGTTTTTATCTGTGTGTGCATGAAAGGTAAATGTATATCATTTTATTTATTAGAAGTTAAAAGTAAAGAAGGTTCCCCGACAGACAATTGCATTGATCCAGGAGATGACAGAGGCGACCTCATCCAATTCTACAATTCAGTATACATACTGCGAATGAAATCGTTTGCAATGAAGTATGCCATCACTAATCTGGACCATAGGGTATGTACAAAAATAAAAAAAAATCCCAGAGGCAAACTAATGTGTGGCTGTGCTTAACCCAGCTGTAATCTTGTCTTTTTTTCAAATAGAAACCTCATTGGTTCATCCTTTTTATATTTAATGCTCAGTAACTGTAAGGTCACATGAACAGAATTTCAGCAGCTGAACAATGAATTGTAATGACATGGTGCTCTGTGATTTTAATTTTTCTCTTTCTCCGTTGTGTAGATGGAGGCACCCCCCTTGTCTCCGTTCCCATCTGTTAAATCCCTTCCACTCTCTCCACGCCGTATATCACAGAGACACTCTATCTATGTGTCTCCACACAAGAATGGGTCCTGCCTCACTCCAGTCTCTGCCATGACCTATAAGTTTAATGGCAGCCCTTCTAAGGTAAGAGCAGCAAAACTTGCAAACCCCACTATCCCGAGAAATAAGGGTTTCTTTCTTGCATGCCGTATGTTTCTGCCGTTGATTAGAAACCTTGAAAACAACCCTTTTCTGTGGCTTGCAGGATCTTCGAGATATCAACAACATGATCAAGCAGGGAGAGAGGATGAGCAAGAAGCGAGCTTTTACTATGGACAGCGACTCTGACTCGCCAGCCAAACGGCTGTGTCAGGAAAGCGACGATGTCCTGCTGAAGCGGCTGCAGGATGTTGTGAGCGAGAGGGCCAATCACTGAAGCCGGCTGTCCAGTTCTGTGTTGCAGCTCAAGGGTCACGGTGATCCAGATGGAGTTGATTATCTGAAGAAACAAACCAGGACTTGCTCCCCTGAATCATGGGAAACCAAGCAGCATCAGTTGTGGAAGGCCCAGTGTCTTGTCATTGCTGCCTCATGCATGTGAAATACAGTAGAACTCTGTAGATGGTTTCAGGCAGCACATCACGTTGGATAATGAGCTCTGCTGAAGTGGAAACTTGCCGAAGTTAAAGGATAGCCTGAACCCTCTTTTTGAATCCATGCTTTTTGTACATTACTTGCATTGGGTGTCATACACCCAAAAACAACAGAGCAAGCCGTTTTACAAATCCTGTAATATTTTTTTTTTAATTGAAATACTTGGCTAGAACTATATTTTTATGTATAGTTGTTTCTAACCTCCTCCCCTTTCTCAGATACTCAGACCCTGTTCGTTTTGTATATGGTACAGTCGTTCATCTTTCTAGTGGCTGGTATGCTGAAACCAGAGTATTAAAAAGTACAGCTCTGTTAGGAAGCCAGTGTCCCACTGCTGTGTACTGGGGTTTGCAAAAGCATGCACGCAGTATTCTGTAAGGATCCCCTGTGGTGTATGGGGTGCTATCTGTGCAGCTGTCCCAGAGACAAGTACAGTGTTGTGTTTCAAAGCTGTTTTGTTCTTGCCGTTGAAATGAGAGATGGTGCTGTTAAACGTGTAGTATCTACACATGTGATTTAACTGAAATATGTTTTATCTTCTGCGATTTTAGTAAATGCTTTGATCTACAACATTTTTTTTTAATGTCTTGATGTTTGAGAGACACAAGGATGTTGCCGTGTCCTCTTGCCCTTTGCCATCGTCCATTGCATTTTAATGGAATACTCGTTGCAGTGCCTACAGAGGTATGGGCCAGAAACATTGCAACCCTTGTGTATTCATCAGCCAGCTTGCTTTATGGTTACAGCCTAGCATTTGCTATAGTGAGCGAAGTAGCTCTCTTTCTCTGAAAATCACCTTTGCAACACAGCAATGCTGACTGTAAAATGAAAAATGGCGTGCTTTGCGGTTTGCAAGTCAAACTGAATCAGTCGTGCAAGGTCTCGGGGGCATTTTGTATTACAGAGCCCTTTCTTGTAACAAGCTGGAGGGCAAAGGTTTTTATTTGAGTTGTGTTCAGATGGTGCTGTTTGGACTCGAGCACATTCACACTTAGTGACATTATGAACCACGGAAGACTGAATCAGAGGGGAGGTTTGAAATAAGGTTTGTTATTGGCTCGGTGAACTAGGCCTTCCATGGTTCAGATTCCTCTTTACCCACATTAGACGAGTGACAGTGTACAGTCTACCAGTGCCTTGAAATGTATATTACTCAAGTTTCTTTGTAACATTCAAATTGCCTTTTTTGTTTTTGTTAAATTAAATCAAGTCTACCCAAAAGTTTAAAGAAAAGGCCTCCTTTTAATTTAGTTTCTTCAGCACACATTTTTTTGTCAGTGTGGGGGTGAAGGAGTTGGAGAACATGTCATTCCTAACTATGATGTGCTCATTACCACTGTTAAGGGCTAAAATGAGTCCAGCAAAGCCACCACTGTCAGACTCTGCCAGCCCATTAAAGACGTTATTAATGAGTAACTGTTCCCCACGAGCGGCAGTAGCACTGTGATTGACAAGCTCGGTCTTTCAGAGACAGTTCAACAGTTTGCAGTTTTTAATGTTAGAGCCAGTATTGCATGTTGCAAACAAATTGTAAACACTAGATGCAATGCACCCAGGACCGTAGACGGCAGGGCTACATATATAAAAAAAATTACGTTTTAAATTGGGGGAACTAGTGAACACATAGTTCTTAAAATAAAAAAATAACACAATGACCGACCCATTTTAATGTCACTTGTGAAATGTGTAAGTCCTTTTTCACACCAACAGATGGCGCTTGTAGTACGCAGAACCAGGACGAGTGCTTCCAGATGGTGGTTTGCCAGTTATCAGCCAGTCGTATCGCAAGCCTTTTAACCCTGCAGATTAACAATAGAGAACAATATCCTAATGCTTTAAAATGAGACCAGTTACTACAATGGAATCGGATGCAATATGCTTGATAACGTGGGGATCCCAACTGAAGCCTTAAACTCTCTTTACACACATGGTGCTGCACAGGGAGTGAATGAATGAGAAAATAGAAAAGTCTTGCAAGGGAATTGCTTTACCCTGAAAGAGGTAAGAAAAAGCAGCGTGATGTTTTTTTTTTTATTTTATTTTTTATAAAAGCCTTTGACTCTAACTAGGCTTGTGTGTTGAATAAGTTAACATTGCAGTGTAACAGTACTACTCCCCATGCTATTACTATACACGGACATGTCTGTGATGAATGTTGTTTGGCAAACACTGGTCTCTACAGCCTCACAAAGCCCACATGGACCAGCTGTGGCACACAGTGGCTGTTAGGTGGTTTGTCCGAATCTCCAGTAAACTCAAGACATCGCATGCTGATAAAATGGTTCATTAACATCATGTATTAAACTGATCCCTAAGGGAGAACTTGAAGTGGAGAATTCTAGTGGTCTGGTGGCTTACAATTTTTAAGAAGAACTTTTAACAAAGGCCCACCACTACCACACTGAAGATGCAGTGCCAGAACACGAACCACAGATTACAATTGACCGGTACTTGATATAACCTCTTGAAATTGAAGAGATCAGGCACTGGTGGGATCATTACTGCTTTGCAGACAGGTTGGACTTTGCCACTTGTATAATCCTAATTAGGACCTAATCTTTAGGGACACTCATATTATGAATCGTTATTAATAACACCCTTTGCATTTATAGACGTATCATAGACTGTTTAAAACATCTGATTTGAGTAGCAGTGTTTACAAGCCCTCTTATTTTGTATTGTTTTTAATGAGGCAAGCAATCTAGGGACAAGGAATCATGCACAGTACAAGCCCTCTTATTTGGTATTGTTTTTAATGAGGCAAGCAATCTAGGGACAAGAAAGCATGCACAGGCATGGAGTATATTAAACTAGACTGGTTTCTGAGGTTTGTTTCTATATTTCCACCTTTTTCACTGGCCCCTGCAGGGCTGAAGATAATGGAGGAGTGTAGAATGAAAAGATAATTGTACATTGCAATGCAAGTGTTGCATGCTTATATAAAAGTTATTTTAGAATCAATAATGCAATTTAAAGTCTTATTGCAATTATTCATTTCTGCCCCATTAGGAATAAAAGCAGCAGCACAAAGCTTTCATTGCGTCAGTCCTTGGAGCCAGATAACACTGAACAGGACTGGGTCAGCGTCGGGGGGAATCCCAAACTGAAGGAAAGATCCCTAAACTGTTTGAAAACATAATTGTGCATGGCCATGACAATGCCAATAATTCTCTTTTGTTACACTGTTTGGTAAAGGACAGCTTTCGTAAATCAACAATGCAATTTGAAACTCTTTTGGACAGGTCGTTGACAAGATCATTTAAGAGTTTAGGAGGTCTGTACAACAGCAGCGGATCTGAACACCACCATCAGTGGTCCTCGCTTACTCCCAGTCCAGTCGTCCTTTTAAATAAAGTTAATGGGCTTCTCAGAAACCAGACCTCCCCTTGGCTCTATATACTCCAATCAGTTTCCTCCCTCAGTCTCACAGTTGGAAAATGAGGCACAGAAGTCCAGTGTTTCAAAGATACCTGTCCTGTCTGAGGAACAAAAGATCAGCATGTGGAAACCTTTTTACTAGAGCCAGATTCAGAGAGGAAGCCAAGCCATTATGGGTGTGTACTGTAATTATTTTGAGAGAGCAGCATCTTCATGCTTTGAAGACACCAATGCCTTAGAAAATGAATTGTAATTGAATCTGTTCTTTGACAATTCACAGTGACTGATGATATAGTGTAGTGCAGACATCAGTGATAGAATGACTTAAATGGGAGAATTGTAGCTGCTACAATGGCATGATGAATAGTTTATTATGTGGTGTGCACCAATATAGACGATGTTGTATTTTTCAGATCCATTGTTGCAATTATGTTCATACTGTGGTCTGTTAATGACTCTGTAAGGGTTTCTTCTGTGTAATGCATTACATTATAACAGGATCACAATGTTTTGTCTGTAAGGGAAGGCTACCCTGACAAGACTCCTAATGAATAGCAGGTTCACCCATTCCAGGTTTTAGTGTGAGCTTGATTAGACACGCTGTGTATAGGTAACAAGATCAGGTGAGTCTTATTAAACTCATAGTAAAACCAGGATTGGATCAAATTGCAATGCAATAGGAGTGTAGGCAAACAGGTAAAATGAGAATACTCCATTTATTGAATAAAACATGTTTGTAGTTGAAATCTATGTAAGGGTAACAAAGGGAGTTAATCCAATATTATTGAGCACAAAGTGAGCAAAAAACAGGTTTTGTTTCACACACACACACACACACACGTTTAGCTAAGGTATTTGAGAGTGCATTTCAGAAGCATTCAAGAAGATCCTCCATGATCATACACCAGCACCCTGCCTAATGCCCTCCCAGAGATTAGGTGACTAATTACGACTTTATTTCTGCTCATAACTAATGGCCTCATTATTGTGTCTAATGATTATGACTACATTGTAAAAGTGTAACCTTTGATTATTGGAATCAATAAAGGAAACGTGTTAAGTGCTAAATCCTTGTTGCGTCCATCCATTCACATTGTGTCTCTGTTCCACCCCCGAAAAGAGTTTATGCAGAGACCCTTCAAAACCAACAACGTGTTCATGTTCTTGTGCTGCAACATGTTTTTATGTGTTCCCTATAAATCATTCCTGAGCACGGCAGAGCCATTTGCGATTGTATTCAGATACTCATTTTTCTGAGCGCCTGTGAAAAGGGGAAAAGATTTGATGCATCGACGCCCGTAAGTAGAAAACAGACCGTTTATTCAATAATATTCATTTGTTTTTGTTTTTTTTTTTATAATAGAACTGCCTCTGAAATATGTCATAAAAACAGCATGTGCTTATAGGCACACAACCTCCAATGCTCAGTTAGGCACCAGCCAGTGTGTGGAAATGAAATTCTACTGGTGAAAATTACACTGAACAATTCATCACCCTATAACCATTTACTGATGCCACTTCTCTCTGAGAAATATTCACCGCTGTGGGTTTCATTTACCTCTCACTTTGTCTTGTTCTTAATTGAAATGTTATCGGATGGACACACTATCTCCATTGGTATAAACAGAGGAGGCGTCACTGACAAGCCTTGCAAAACAATAATAATTAGGGTACTTTATTAAAAGTTGTGCCAAACTAAACGGCAACCAATAGAGGGCATTACAGAACAACAAGGAATGCACAGTGAATTGCACAATCCTCCAATCGGAAACAGTGCAGTGTAGCCCAGGGATGACCTGATGAGGTCCTCAAGGTTTGGAGTCCTCCAGGTTTTAAAGATATCATTAAATAATAAAGTCATCAGGTCCTGGAAGTAGGTTAAACAGTAAGTAGCAGGGTTCTGAAATATCTAGCATCACGGGCTGCTACAGCTGTTTAAATAGCGTACCTGTCATTTTTCTTTTCGTTGTTAACTTCCTGACAACTTTATACACCTTTCAAGTCTGTTTCAAAACTCTTTTCAAAATGTCTGCTCCAGTGCACTGATAGTGTAAGGATTATTGCCCAACAGGCAAACAGGCAACACAGTGATAACGATCCATGTGGTATGGAACAGAAAAGCCAGAGCACTTGTTATTTATTTATTTATTTATTTATTTGTAATTTATTTTAGAGGACAGATATCCCAGTGCACTAGAGCAGACATTTTGAAAAGAGCTTTTTTAAACAGACTTTAAAGTTATGAGTGTAAAAAGGATGTTAACAATGAAAACAGTTAAATAGTTGTAGTGTAGCACTGTGTTTCTCAGAACCCCGCTACTTACTCTTAAATTGCTTCATTCAGTAATTTAGGGTAGAGCAGGAAAGACCCTCCGCTGGATTCTCAAACTCTTTACTGCAAATCACCATCAGCACAATTTATTTCATAAAGGAAAAGCACACTCAAATAAAGTTACCAGAACAAAACTAGACACCCCAGACATGTCATTGTGGACATTGTAAATAGTCCTGAGTTCCTTTGTGTGTTCGCTTTAGAATTGCAGTGGGGTTTGTTTCCTTGCAGACCAAGATTGCTCTGCTGATGATGTAAAGCAAAGAGGTTCCAGAATCAAACCCATTGGTTGCTATGGCAACAAAAACCGTTTAACTATCAGCCCCAACCTGTGGTGTTCTAACATACAGAGGGAGAGATCATACTGAATAGCAATCGCAGTGATTTGTGAAGTGGTCACATTGCAACATTAATCTGCTGTACTGCATTCTCATACTGTTCTCATTGGCAGTAACGAGGCTATGCATACCTCCCTTCTTCACACTCTGTAGGTCCCTGTTTGAGTGTTTGGGTTGTTAATGTTCTGGCCAGCTAATGTTCTGCCTCGCTTTTCCATCACTACCTGCCTCAGCAGTGTCCACAATACATTTCTCCACTCTGTCAGGCCAGCATTCCTCCACTTGTGTCTGCGACACGCCTATTACACACTTAATATACATCCCACAAGCTATCTGCCTTGGTATGATATCTTAGATGACACTTCTGTAATCGCTTGCCTGTCAAACCCAGGAGAGGAGACAATAGACGATAGCATTGCAGTGTGTGACAGGGGTTACCCATCCTCAACAGGAGCTGTAAACTATGTGCTTCAGCGAATGGCAGCAAAACTTCAAGCAGGACGCCTGTATGAACAAGCATTGCAAACTGCTGACCACTGGCAATGTAAAATAGGAGCAGGATCTTCAGTGTTGAAGCTACATTACCCTTCAGACTATCTGAAGAAAGACACTTCTGAGAGGAATTAAATAACACTAGATTCAAACTGTAATATACTGTCAAAGCATGACTGAAGGTGTGCTTATACAATCTGAGTCATGATATGTTAAATATATGAATAAACAGTATTCTCTAAGTCCCATACCAATAAACATGAAGTTAGCGTGTGAGGTTCAAACAAGACCTGCAACATAAAACATGTATTAAAAGCAATAGGTATCGTCACATTGGGAACAGCATTAATAATAGCGGAGAAAATATACCGCTTTTGGTCACAATTTTTAAATTGCATTTTTAGAAATTTTAAAACAGTTTGGAGTTCGAGAAGTTGTCCTGCCCAAAACACATCTGCATTATAAAATAGATACATAGATAGGAAGCTTAACATGGCCCAACACGCAGTGACTGAAGGGGATATGACAAATATGGCAAGGGAAACACATGAGTCAATACATTACTGCAAATCTTTGTTACTTTACATGTGAAACGTCTGTTATATTCAGCATCAGATACATATTTTTAAATACAGTCTATTAGAACTACGCTAAATGCAATGCGTTTCAAATAGAAAGCTAGAGAACGCCTGAAACGTTGGATTTGTGCTTTGTTGTTTGGGTTAAAGAATGGATTTGCTGACTCCATCACATCAGCAGAATCTGATTGCTACCAATGGATCTACAAGTGCATTAAACTGCGTTGAAATTCTGTATTGATCTTCAAGCGTGTAGCCCCAGGAGCCAGCGGTGTGATTGTACCTGAATAAACCACATTTCGTCAAGGTAACGTTCATACATGCTGCTCTACTCTCACCGAATTGATTACTTCTCTACTTGCTGGATGGGAAAGCTTTTGGTATGTTCAAAGGTGAACTTGATGATATCGCTGTGGAAGCTGTAAAATAAGTCCTTGTTATATCAACTAGTTATCAGATCATTTCTGCCTTTCCTATCATGTGTTCTATTAACTCATCCATCAGAAACAGTCAATCATGGGCTATAAGGTGGTGAACTACGACGCTGATCCTTACACTAAAGAAGGTACTAGCCCACATGGTCGTCTGGCTTGGCTTGGCTTGGCTTGACCTTTTGTTGTTGTTGCTAACTCTCCTAACTGTAATGAGCTGCAGCATCTCACTGGGTCATCTGGAATAAATAGGATGAGGCATAATGGAGTAACTTTGTGAAACTATTTTGAGATTACTGCTATTGTTGGAAGTCATATTATGAGTTCCAGGAACATACAGTCAACTCAATCTAAACTTCCTAAGGTACTTAAATCTGTACGAATCATTTATTCAGAGAATGAAAGGAAATCAAATGAATTGTTTACGCAAAGCTTGTATGCATTGTATGCGTTCGATTATAGTAATTGCTTGCATACAATGCTTAGACAGGACCAGGGCTTGACTCGAGGAGGAATAATTACAATTGGATTTTAAGTACTTTTAATACATTACTTTTTATTTTTTCATGAAGAATAAGAAATGTGTGACATTATGTTAATTTCATCTATTTACACTGCGTGACTCTCCTCGGAAATTTACCGTAACAATTAACTTAAATTATTGCTGCTAATGAGAATTTTTTGTACTAAGCTCTTTGGGTGACAGTTTATCAGTGAAATGGAATGAGGTCTCTTCAATTCTGCGAGGCTATTTGAATTACGTAGCTGAACCAAATTGTTATAATTCCGTCATCATTTGTACAAAATCAATAACTTTCAACAGCTGAATTTCTTAAAAGAATCAAACTTTACAAACTTCCCTGCCTAGTTAATACTAACAACAAAAAAAAAATACATAAGTCTTTAGTAGGTAAATATGTGGACTTTTTAAATTTAGCATCATAATTATAACACAGCTCACACAGCCCCTTTATAATTAAGTTCAATATTGATCGCTCTTAGAAAATGTAGAATACATTTTTAATAACAGCCTATTCAGACAGACCTTCTTCAACATGTTTTTATTTTATTTTTCTAATATTGCTCCAGGCTTTAATTAGGTCCTGTTCTTCATGAGGCCTTCAATTATAATCCTTATGGATGCTTTCACTGACCTTCGTTGTCTATTTAATCTAACCCCAGTTAAGGCAGTCCAGTGTTAATGCTAATCAGAGTCTGTGAAACCAGGCTGTTGTTGTTTTGTTCTGGTTTTGCTAATTTCTTAGTGTTAAAATAAATAAATAAAAATAGACGTTAATTTAAGACGAGTAAATTCTTTGCAATTTGTTGATCTGGTGGTATTTCACCAATTGCACATTTCATATTAAAAAAACATCACGCAAGTGTTTTTTTTTAGGTCTTAGGTATGTGAGAAAAATCTAGCGCCGGGGGTGATGGAGATCATTCACATCTCAGCTCTCCCAACACTCGCCCAGGCACAAATCATTGGGGATGATCCATTCAACTGCAGGGAAGTCCTCCAATCCACACTGTTGCATTCACTGAGCCCCAGAGCCCCATAATCACTGCTGTGAATGAATTCCAGAGTGGTGTGACTGGTGGAAGATGACATTTATACTTAGTTTAATACATCTCATTTCTTTTTTTCCCAGCATTAATAATACCCGCCATGTAATTAGGGATGATCTTATTAATCACATTGCTCATAAATAAATGACCTATTACAGCCTCTCCCCCTTTACATTCGAATAAGGGTGGCATACTGGGTGCATGGGAAGTTTGGGTCAAGGGTTTCAAAGCCCAGTTGGCTACTTCAACTATCTCTTCTCCATCTCAGCGATTTGTCTTTGTATTGACCTGCTGCTATGACAATATAGCAGAGATATATTGAAGCACAAGGTGTCATTCTTAGTGTCACATACAGACAGGACCGTCACAGTATTGCAACCTCATCTTGTAAAATACCTCATAAAACAGACTGCTTATAGGGTAAGCCTCACACAATCACATAAAGACAAAAAACAAAGTTTTGACACCACCTCTGTCTTTTACCTCTTGGTTTTTCATCTTCCCTGAGATGAAATAGTCCTTGCAAACCTTGTTATTGTGTGGAAACATCATTGTGACATTTCTCACAGTCTGCACCTGTTGAGCAAATAAAGCTTTAAAATGGGTTTTACAACAACAGCTTGACTTTAAAAAAAGGTATTATAAATGCTGTCAGGGCAAGTATACTTGCAATTGTTCCACAGCAAGACTGCCTGTAATTTGTCGCTGTGATGCTTTGTTAAACTTGTGCTCGGTTTGTGTTTGTGATGTGCCATGTGGCTCTACCCCAATCTGACAAACAAATAACAGTTTCCTTGGTCACTCTTTACAATGTGTCTCTAATTACTATGGGTTTGCAGAGTAGTTACTTAGTAAATACATGTGTACTGACACAATTATAATGTTATTATGTATAGTTACAATGTACGTAATGTGTGAATTATTTTGCATGATATAACTCTAATCCTAACCTTAACCCTACTCCTCACTCTGCACCTAACCCTAACCCTTTTCTGATACAATTGAGTACTTACATATATCATGTAAAAAGATTGACATGAAAAGTGCATTGGAAACTATGAATATTAACACTGTAATTATGTGTAAGTACACCTGTATTTACTATGTAACTACTATGTAAATACACAGTAATTAGATACACAATGTAAAGTGCTGCTGTTTACTTTTTGCTTAGCTAATTAAATGTCCGCTCACCATTAATGTAAAGCATTTATAAACGCATTTAAAATCCATGAATCCTGCATCTAGCTGTATGCATGCTCGCTATTAATCAATAACTCTGTTACTTATTTTCCGATCGGCACCCGTGTGATTACGTTCTCAGACCATTATTTCCCCCATGGCCTGCACCTAACTAGTGCCGATTTCAATTAATTGTTTTTGAAAACAGCAGCAGGACTAACACAAAGTTAAAGGGAATCATTATTCAGGTCCACAGGGTTTAGATCGTCGAAACAGACCCCATTGACATGTGCATGCAATACAACTGTATTATTAGACCAAGCTGCACAGCATTCAGCTTGTTTTAAGTGCTGCTAGAATCTCCACAGGTAAGTAAGCCTTGCTTTTATACACTAGCTCTTTGTTTCCTAGTGTGTGAGAAACACAGAGACTGAAAATCACGGCAAACACAACTGCTGTTTAAATGCAAAGACAAATCATTTCACCCGACAGGGGGTTCGAGATCTCAGATCCGAACAGGAATACAAACCGAAATATCTAACCCAAATCTCCAAACTCGTGATTTATTTACCTACGGAGCCTATTTCCCGCAGCTGTAATGAGCAGCAGTGGCTCTCACACCACACAGGATTGCTTAAACTTCACAGATAAATCATGTGGCTTAGTCGAAGATACTGTTTATGGAAGGCTGTGTGCAATTAGATTACAGACTGGGAAATGCACTGTGGTGATGAAAACTCCCTTGCCTCGGTTATGTATAGCACCCCTACAACATCGCTATAATATCGTTTATGAAAGCCCACTGCTCCGACGTTGTAGCTAAATAGCCTTCGGTGTCTGAACCAGCTCCTGCTTCCTCTACTCTCTCTGTATAGCTGTCTGAAAGATTAGATTGGATTTCATATTCAATCAGGGTTACAGTTAATCCCTGAATAAAGGTTTTAGCCACGTTTCATATACTCATCACTATTTAACTGCCATGGGCCAACATGTCGTCATGTGTTTGATCATGTGTCGCTTTTGGCTAAGCTAAAAGGGTTTATATTGTAAAATAAAATCCACTTTT
>NC_054592.1:443241-468241 GCF_017654505.1 Polyodon spathula
GGACTCCAAACCTTGAGGACCTCATCAGGTCACTCCTGGTCTACACTGCACTGCTTCAGATTGTAGGATTGTGCAAGTCACTACGCATTCTTTCTGGCTTCCTTGTTTTGCAATGCCCTCTATTGGTTGCCATTTAGATTGGCATAACTTTTAATAACGTATCCTAATTATTATTGTTTTGCACAGCTTGTCAGTGACGTCTCCTCTGTCTATGTCAATGAAGATAGTTTATCCAGCCTACAATATTTCAATCATGAACAAGACAAAGTGAGAGAGGTAAATTAAACCCACAACGGATACATTTACTTGCAAGAATATTTATCGGAGAGAAGTGGCATCAAGTAAATGGTTATAGAGTGATGAATTGTTCTGTGTAATTTTCACCAGTAGAATTTCATTTCCACACACTGGCTGATGCCTAACTGAGCATTGGAGGTTGTGTGCCTGTAAGCACATGCTCTGTTTTTATGACATATTTCAGTGACAGTTCTATTATAAAAAAACAAACGAATATTATTGAATAAAAGGTCTGTTTTCTACTTACAGCGTCGATGCATCAAATTTTTCCCCCTTTTCGCAGGCGCTCAGAAAAATGAGTATCTGAGTACAATTGCAAATGGCTGTACCGCGCTCAGGAATGATTTATAGGGAACACGTAAAAATGTGTTGCAGCACAAGAACATGAACATGTTGTTGGTTTTGAAGGATCTCTGCAGAAACTCTTTTTGGGGGTGACAGTGACACATTGCAAATAAAGTGACAGGGATGGCTAAATAAACGATGTCTGTATTTGTGTGTGACGGACCGCACACAACAAGGATTTAGCATTTAACACGGTTCCTTCATTGATTCCAATAATCAAAGATTACACTTTTACGGCGTAATCATTATCATTAGACACAATAACGAGGCCACTAGTTAAGAGCAGAAATGAAGTCGGAATTAGTCACCTAATCTCTGGGAGGGCAGGTGTGCTGGTGTGGGTTCATGGAGAATCTTCTTGAATGCTTCTGAAATGCACTCTCAACTGCCTGTCTTTTATATCTTAGCTTTGTGAGCAGTGTTGAAACCAAGGTCCAGTTCCTACACCCCACAAGCAGCTGTGCTCAGCACAATGTACACAGTGATATTTGTTTGACTCCCTTTGTTACCCTTACATAGATTTCAACTACAAACATGTTTTATTTGATAAATGGAGTATTCTCAAGTTTTTATTTTACCCGTTTGCCTACACTCCTATTGCATTGCAATTTGATCCAATCCTGGTTTTACTATGAGTTTAATAAGACACACCAGATCTTGTTACCTATACACAGCGTGGCTAATCAAGCTCATACTAAAACCTGGAATGGGCGAATCAGCTACGCATTAGGAGTCTTGTCGGAGTGATTTGTTTACAGTACCTTGGGCACGTAGCCTTCCCTTACAGACAAAACATTGGGATCCTGTTATAATGTAATGCATTACACAGAAGAAACCCTTATAGAGTCATTAACAGACCACAGCATGAACATAATGGATTTGGAAAAATACAACATGGTCTATATCGGTGCACACCACATAATAGACTATTTATCATCCCATTTTTGCAGCTACAGTTTTCCCACTTAAGTCACTCTATCACCGATGTCTGCACTACACTATATCATCAGTCACTGTGACTTGTCAAAGAACATATTCAATTAGTTTGTTTTCCAAGGCATTGGTGTCTTCAAAGCATGAAGATGCTGCTCTCTCAAAATAATTACAGTACACCCCCATAATGGCTTGGCCTCCTCTCTGAGTCTGGCTCTAGTAAAAAGGTTTCCACATGCTGAGCTTTTGTTCCTCAGACAGGACTGGTATCTTTGAAACGATGGACTTCTGTGCCTCCTTTTCTGACTGGGAGACTGTGGGAAGAAACTAATTGGAGTCTTTATCCCTTCCAGCTGAGGGAAGGGCTGGTTTCTGAGAAGCCTATTAACTTTATCTAAGTGGAGGAATGGACGGGGAGTAAGCAAGGACCATTGATCAGATCAGATCCGCCACTGTTGTATAGACCTCCTAAACTCCTAAATGATCTTGTCAATGACTTGTCCAAGAGTTTCAAATTGCACTGCTGATTTATGAAAGCTGTCTTTTATCAAACGGTGTAAAAGTGAATCGTTGGCATTGTCATGGCCATGCACAATGATGTTTTCAAACAGTTTAGTGATCTTTGCTTCAGTTTGGGATTCCCCCCGACGCTGACCCAGTCCCGTTCAGTGTTAACTGGCTCCAAGGATCGACGCAATGAAAGCTTTGTGCTGCTGCTTTTATTCCTAATAGGGCAGAAATTAATAATTGCAATAAAACTTTAAATTGCATTATTGATTCTAAAATAACTTTAATATATGCATGTAACATTCGCATTGCAGTGTACAATTATCTTCAGTGAAAAAGGTGGAAATACAGAAACAAGCCTCAGAAGCCAGTCTAGTTTAATATACCCCATGCCTGTGCATGCTTTCTTGTCCCTAGATTGCTTGCCTCATTAAAAAAACAATACCAAATAAGAGGGCTTGTAAACACTGCTAGTTAAATCAGATGTTTTAAACAGTCTATGATACTTCTATAAATGCAAAGGGTGTTATTAATAACGATTCATAATATGAGTGTCCCTAAAGAGTTGGTCCTAATTAGGATTATACAAGTGGCAAAGTCCCACCTGTCTACAAAGCAGTAACAATCCCCACAGTGCCTAATCAAGTACAGGTCGATTGTAATCTGTGGTTTGTATACTGGCATTGCATCTTCAGTGTGGCATTGGAGGGCCTTTGTTAAAAGTTCTTAAAAATTGTAAGACACCAGAAAATTAGAATTCTCCACTTCAAATTCTCCCTTAGGGATCGGCTTAATACATGATGTTAATGAACCATTTTATCAGCGTGTGAGGTCTTGAGTTTACTGGCGAGTCGGACAAACCACCTAACAGCCATTGTGTGCCACAGACTGCTGCTGGTCCATATGGGTTTCGTAAGGCATATAGAGACCAGTGTTTGCCAACAACATGCATCACAGACATGTCTGTGTATAGCAATAGCATGGCGAGTGTACTGTTACACTGCAATGTTAACTTATTCAACACACAAGCGCAGTCAAAGGCTTTTTATATAAAATAATAATAATAAAACACACCATGCTGCTTTTTCTTACCTCTTCCAGGGTAAAACAATTTCCTTGTAAGACTTATTTTCTCATTGATTCACTCCCTGCACAGTACCATGGGTGTAGTAAAGGGAGTTTAAAGCTTCAGGTGGGATCCCCACATGTTATCAAGCATATTGCATCCAATTCCATTGTAGTAACTGGTGCCATTTTATAGCATTTTAAAAGGATATTGTTCTCTATGGTGAATCTGCAAGGGGAAAAGGCTTGTGATAGGACTGACTAGCAACTGGCAAACCACGATCTGGAAGCACACTCATCCTGGTCCTGCATACTACTAGCGCCATCTACTGCTGTGAAAAGGGGCTTATATGTTTCACAAGTGACATTAAAATGGATGTCATTTTGTACCGTTATTTTTTATTTTAAGAACGTGTTCACTTCACTAGTTCCCTGATTTAAAATGTAATTATATTTCGATGTAGCCCTACCGTCTAGTGTCATGGGTGCGTTGTATCTAGTGTTTACAGTTTCTTTGCACCATGCAAAGGTCAGCAACCTAGCAAGCTATACAATATTGGCTCTAACACTAAAAACTGCAAACTGTTGAACTGTCTCTGAAAGACCGAGCTTGGCAGTCCGTGTTACTGCCGCTTGTGGGGAACAGTTACTCATTAATACAGTCTTTAATGGGCTGGCAGAGTCATTTCAGCCCTTAACATTGGTAATGAGCACATCATAGTTAGGAATGACATGTTCTCCAACTCCTTCACCCCCACACTGAGAAGAAAATACACATATGGAAAAAGTGACAGTGTGCGTGTGCTGAAGAAACTAAATTAAAAGGAGGACTTTTCTTTAAAAGTTTGGGTAGACTTGATTTAATATAACAAAAACAAAAAAGACAATTTGAATACTACAAAGAAACTTGAGTAATATACATTTCAAGGCACTGGTAGATTGTCTCTCGTATCTGAACCATGGAAGGTCTAGTTCACCCAGCCAATAACAAACCCTACTTCAAACCTCCCCTCCAATTCAGTCTTCCGTGGTTCATAACGTCACTAAGTGTGAACGTGTTCGAGTCCAAACAGCACCAACTGAACACAACTCAAATAAAAACCTTTGCCCTACAGCTTGTTACAAGACAGGACTCTAATACAAAATGCCCTGAGACCTTGCACAACTGATTCAGCCTGACACGCAAACAGCAAAACACGCCATTTTTCATTTTATAGTCCGTGTTGCTGCGTAGCAAAGGTGATTTTCCGAGAAAGAGCGGTACTTCGTTCACTATAGCCAACGCTAGGCTGTAACCATACAGCAAGCTGACTGATGGATAACACAAGGGTTGCAATGCACCTGGCTAACAACTCTGTAGACACTGCAAGGAGTATTCCTTTAAAATGCAATGGACAATGGGAAAGGACAAGAGGACACGCCAACATCCTTGTGCGTCTCAAACGTCAGGACATTAAAATGTTGCCGTAATAAAAAACTACAAAAAAAAAAAAAATAGTTGTAGATCAAAGCGTTTACTAAAATCACAGAAGATAAAACATATTTCAGTTAAAAAACATGTGTAGATACTACACGTTTAACAGCACCATCTCTCATTTCAATGGCAAGAACAAAACAGTTTTGAAACACAACACTGTACTTGTCTCTGGGACAGCTGTACAGTTAGCACCCACACACCACAGGGGATCCTTACTGAATGCATGCTTTTGCAAACCCCACTACACAGCAGTAGGACACCGGCTTCCTAATAGAGCTGTACTTTTCAATACTCTGGTTTCAGCATACCAGCAACTGGAAAGATGAACGACTGTACCATATACAAAACTAACAGGGTCAGAGAATCTGAGAAAGGGGAGACTGTTAGGAACAACTATACATAAAAATATAGTTCTAGCCAAGTATTCCAATAAAAAAAATATATATTACAGGATTTGTAAAACTGCTTGCTCTGTTGTTTTTGGGTGTATGACATCCAATGCAAGTAATGTACAAAAAAGCAGGGATTCAAAAACAGGGTTCAGACTATCCATTAACCTCTGCAAGTTTCCACTTCAGCAGTTCCTTATCCAAAGTGATGTGCTGCCTGAAACCATCTACAGAGTTCTACTGTATTTCACATGCATGCAGCAGCTATGACAAAACACTGGGCCTTCCAGAACTGGTGCAGCTTGTGTTTCCCATGAATCAGGGTAGCAGGTCCCAGTTTGTTTCTTCAGATAATCAACTCTCCATCTGGATCACTGTGACCCGTGAGCTGCAACACGTAACTGGACAGCCGGCTTCAGTGATTGGCCCTCTCGCTTACGACATCCTGCAGCCGCTTCAGCAGGACATCGTCGCTTTCCTGACGCAGCCGTTTAGCCGGCGATTCAGAGTCGCTGTCCATAGTAAAAGCTCGCTTCTTGCTCATTCGCTCTCCCTGCTTGATCATGTTGTTGATATCTCGCAGATCCTGCAAGCCACAGAAAAGGGTTGTTTTCATGGTTGCAAATCATCGGCAGAGAGATATGGCGTGTAAGAAAGTAAACCCCTTATCTCTCGGGAAAGTGGGGTTTGCCGGTTTTGCTGCTCTTACCTTTGAAGGGCTGCCGTTAAATCTGTAGGTCATGGCAGAGACAGGGGTGAGACAGGACCCATTCTTGTGTGGAGACACATAGATAGAGTGTCTCTGTGATATACGGCGGGGAGAGAGCGGGAGGGATTTAACAGATGGGAACGGAGACAAGGGGGGTGCCTCCATCTACACAACGGAGAAAGGGAAAAATTAAAAATCACATGGCACCATGTCATTACAATTCATTGTTCAGTTGCTGAAGTTCTGTTCATATGACCTTACAGTTACTGAGCATTAAATATAACAAGGTTGAACCAATGAGGTTTCTATTTGAAATACAGACAAGATTACAGCTGGGTTAAGAATGGCCACACATTAATTCGCCTCTGGGATTTTTTTATTTTTTATTTTTTTAATATATGCACGTTTACATACCCTATGGTCCAGATTAGTGATGGCATACTTCATTGCAAACGATTTAATTCGCAGTATGTATACTGAATTGTAGAATTGGATGAGGTCGCCTCTGTCATCTGCTGGATCAATGCGATTGTCTGTCGGGGAACCTTCTTTACTTTCAACTTCTAATAAAAAAACGATATACATTTACCCTTCATGCAACACAGATAAAAACCTTAAGCTGGGGTCTTGAATGCATTAAGCAGACATCACAAATTATAAGTGCTTGCACCAAATAAATAGTAGCAGGTTTGATTTCTAAATGAAAATCGAATGACTGCTCATCCTCTGTGTCTGTGGAGGACTATTTAAAAAGACAATGAGCTTCATACCACAGTCCATCCTCTCTTCATGCCCCTCAGCATTGTTGGCATCAGGCTGTGGTGGTTTGGCTGCTTTCTTCAACAGAACGCTCCTATACACCTGAAGGAGGCAGACAGCAGGACAGCCACGGTTAACCTTTAACAAGAGCTCTCCTTTTAGTTCATTTTGAGCAGCACTGTTTCTTTCAAGTCTCCCAGTGGTAGTCTTTTGATAAACCTCCTTACAGTGGAGGCTATAAGCGTTTGTCATTATGGAGTAAAGCCTACCTCTGCATAACTTAATTGCCGCCTTTTGCTGAAGTGCACTAGCCATCCTTTCTAAACACAGCAATTACAGAGCAGGCAAGCTGGTTCAAACTCATTATCCATGTTTTACATGAATGTTTATATGTAATGTGAATTGTGAACACCAATTAAGAGATGAGGAACCAAACACAAAGACAAACCCATCTAACTTAACCCTCTGTGTACAGCCCTGTATATTTCATGAGGGGGGTGGGGGGTCGGGGCACAGATCTCTTGTATTGTTAGATCTTTAACAAGCAGGCAGCTGTTTCAGAAGCATCCACACAACTAAACAGCAACAGCAGCAGCTCAACCCATCCTCAAAGAATGGGATACTTGGTTCCTGCATGTTTTTCCAAGATCCCAAGTTTGTGTGTGCTACAAAACACCTTTTTTTAAAAGATTCGTTTTACTTTGCATTTAGAACAAAAGTGGAGATTTTTGTAAAGCAATATCGACACAACGTTATGTTGTACAGCACGCTCTGTTTCTTTATAAATCACTTCTTACACTTTATTGAATACAAGTCGACAAACAGTCTGTGAGCAACAGAAGGCACTGGAAAGTGGAACAAGGATCAGACACTTACATGACTGGTGGCCTGTGGCTGACTCCGGTAACATTTCATTATATCCTGGAATGATCGGTCTTCTTTTGTGACCTGAGAACACAGAACACATGTCTTTATTGATGCAAATCAACAATAAAATAAATCAATTGAGAGAAAAAAAAAAAAGGAGGACACTGCAATTTAAACACACACAATGCAGCAAGAAGGTGAATCAGTGGAGTGTCTATTAAAAGGAAAAGAGCCTGCCATGGAAACAGCAGCATCCAAAGCATGTAAGAACTGCAGATCTGAAGAGACTGATATTGAAACATGGGTCTCAGCTCCGCGTTGCATCTCACATTACCTTTGCCAGTATGTAGACGGCACAGAGCAGTAGCTGGTCCAAGTGTCTGTCCTTCATTAGGTCAGTGCAGTGGACGAGGGAGAACTCAAAGCAGGTCCAGATCTTCCTCCTTAACTCTGCAGAAATATCCAGCTTCAGACACAGGTCCCGCAGCCGCACACTCGCCAAGTGATAAACCTGCAAAGGACAATTAAACACAGAATTAAAAACACAAACAAAACCGATATAGCAATATTCAACTGTTTATCAGTCTCTTAACTGCAGGTTTCAGCACTAATCCAAGATGGCTTTACCTTACATAATAACATCAGGTAGACCAAGACTGGTGTTAATCAGGGACTGTGGAACCACCCAGAAATATATAGGCTTTATTCCCTATTGCGCATTAGAACTGCAATGCTAGTGCGAGCACTGCAGTGGCTTGGTGTGCAAGGCACAGGAAGACGTGGGCATGTTTGTCGAGATTAACACCCCCGTTATAAGTTTCTCTGCTTTACCTTTCTGAAGAACAGCGCCAGAGAGCCAGTCTTCTTGGGCTTGCTAGACGCTGGCTGAGCCTCTTGCGCTACAGCCCCTCGAGAGCGTGTCGGAGACGCACCGAGCAGTGCTTGAGCAGAGAGCGGGGTCGGGCTGCTGCTGTCAACACCCTTCTGCTGGTCAGCAGTGTTCAACCCCACGGGTATGAAGGTGATGCCCCCAGTCTCATTAGCCACTCCTGCGAAAAGCATGTCCACAGATATAATGCAGGGATGGAAATCAGACTGCCATTGCAGAGCAGTTTGACCCATTCCTGCTTTTACTATGAGTTTATTAAAGGCATTTGTTTGTATAATTTTTGCTCATACAAAGCAAACACAGAAATTGAAACATGTCACTTATATGTTATTAGTTACCAAACATCAGTTTTATTTTTCCTCCATAAACAGTGGCGCAATTCACAGTGGTGCGCAAGATTGTTAGAATCGCTTTATCTTTCATGAACAGACTCAAGCTGAGCTCTGCTGTCCGATGCTAAAAGTGACTAAGAAAACAAGCCCTTACCTTTCACAGGTATCATGACCTTCTGTCCATTTGTCGTGGTTACCGTAGCTGTTGCCATAGTGACCAGCGTGCACCCAGGGGGGAGAGGGGCAGTGTCTCTTGGGGAGGAGGGGGTGTGGATGATCTTCAGCCCCCCCCCCTGAGAGAAGGAGATCTTGCTCACCGGGAATCCCGAGGAGGGGTCCTCTCCAAACAGACGCCTCTTGGCACTGCCAGCCATTGGAGAGCTGTATCGATCGTGTACCGAAATGGGCGAAGGCGGGACATCTGGAATAGAAAGAAATGAATAAATCACCCTTAAAAACATCACGAAAGTTTACAATGAAAACTGAAACGAGAAGGCGATCCCTCTAAAATAAAATGCAAGTTGTTGGGGTCTGATTTATTTCATGTTTTCCTTTGCAATATCAGAAAACAGGGCTGTTTTAAATAAAAGTACAAATATATCATTTATATTAGCATACAGCACAGACACCTATTTCAACAGCACAGCAGGCAAGCTAACCCTGTGACTCTGCAGGTATTAATGACATCTCAGGACTGGGATGCTGAAGCCTGACACCCTGCATGGATTATACAGCACTGCGAACTGCTGAACTAGGGGCTCTGCACAGGCAGCTCACACCCTTTCTTACCTCGTCTCACGCTCCCGCCCAGGTCGGTCCTCACTTCTTTAAGACGAGGGTGAACGACTGGAGAAAGGGGCGCCATGGGCAGGTGAGACAGACCCCCGCTGCCGTTTACACTTTCAAAATTGCTAGGAAAGGTCACCTGCAAGAATAAGAATAATAAAACACACATTATGCAGGCATCATTTCACATGACATTTCTAGGTCAGCGATTAAAAAGACAGTTCGCCAGGGCAATTCTCTTGAAGATCAGTCAAAGATGTCTGGTATGTCTGTATAATAAATAAACTCAAGGTCTGTGCTGCTGGACAGCTGCTGTTTTATAGCTGTACAGAAAGTATACAATGTGTATACTATTTCAATGATTACTCTGGTTTCACAGTTGCTTTAAATTAGTTCCCTTTGCATTGCTTGTTAAGCTAACACATTCAGCATACACACAGCAGCATTAAGTAATACCAGTAAAATCCAACAAGTGGCACCTCAAGAACCAGTCCTGTGCTGAATGACAAAGTTTGCTTGCAGTCATTTGTTAAAACTAAATGAGGATGCTAATTCTGAGATCTTTCACTGAAAGGTTTGCAGCCTGTATCTGGCATATTAATTTCACAAAATGCTTTCCCACCGATACATGTATTGCATTACCTGTTGGCTGGCTTGTTTGTTTGTTTCTTTTCTGAGTCACTCACCTCCTCACAGGTAGGCACTTTGTTCTGCGCCGCACTCAGACACTCCCACAGCGCAGAGTCCTGACTCCATGCACGGCTCTCCAGGATCTGCTCCTCGATGCTGTTCAGATGCTTCACCATGTCCCGGGACAGCCCCTCCTCGGATCGGATCACAACCTCTATAACCTGTCCAGAAAAGAGTGTGGGGGGGAGGGGGAATTCTTAAACTGGCATCTCCAAGGGGTCTACTTTTACCAGGGTCCCAGGAGCATGCCAGGTGTATTAGGAAGTCAGGTAGACCATTTCCTAGTGCCTCTGTCTGGGTAACAAGGTGGATATCCTCCAATAGTTCATCCCATCACAGTCATTGTGTGTCTATTAAGGCTATACTTTGTAATGCAGTGCGGAAACTTTACATATTGAGTTCACAGCTTTAAAAATGAGAAAGAGGGGAAAGGTCTCTGTTCACACCCAGTTACATCATACCTTATAGAAGTAGAAAGGCCTGAGCTTGAAGACATTAATGATCCAGGGGAAAGTGCGCTGAGAGCTGTATGCAAAAAGGACAACCTCCAGGCAGCAAGCCACCAGAGAGTGGTGAAATATATCCTGCTCCAGCAACACCTGCAAAACAAAACCAACAATGACCTCCACAACAGCACCCCACTGCAGAAACCACCTTACAGAACAAGAACAGCAGACTGATCTTTCTAAACAAAGAAGTTAAAGAGCTGTACTCACTGCCATGTCTTTTCCGTGCAGCCTTCGCGTTTCCTGTGCCATGACGTTCTCAAGAATTTTATAATAAAGGATCTCGGCTAGCTTCAATCTGTTGTCAGCAAAGTCTGGCGGAAAATGAGAACGATTTAATTGCATGTGAATTATTCATTTACAGTTACACTGGACTGCAGCATGCTTCGCCCCTCCTGGCTAGCCCAATCTCTCCCCCACTCCAAATCTACAACATGCTGCAGACTCAATGTTATAGATAGACAGCGTGCCTGTTTGCTCACCCATATGAGAGCCGGGCTGCTCATCTGTGTCTCTTGTATAGTGTCGACGGAAAGTCTCTCCCAGGCTCTTTACTTTGTTTAAAATGGTTTCGCTGGGGTCCCGGGAACAAGAGCTGAAATAAAGAAACAAACACATTGAAAAACAATACAGCCCAGGCTCAGAGGGATAAACTGTTCATGTATTTACTGTATGCGTTGTTGGAAGACCCCACCCTGGCGCTCACCTGAAGATCTGCAGCAGCTGCTCACTGGGAGCGTTCTTCAGCCCCAGCACCATGCTCTGCAAGCGGCTGACGCTCTGTGTTGCGGAGGAAACGGGCGTCACCATGGTCTCCTTCTCTCTCAGGTACCGGCGTCCTGTCAATGGAGTCGAGGGTGCAAAAGACCGCGTCTGTTGACGGAGAAGAAAAAATAAATACATGTTAAAAGTGCTGTGGTGCAAAGTGTTTTGCCTCAAGCAGCAGTAACGCATGAGGTTGCTGGCAGATGTTTTGCAGCGATCGAAATGTATTGCATGCTGAGCACCTATTTAGTAAATGTGTTCACATATCAAGGGTGTGCTATCAATCAAAAACGCTCCCTCAACCCCTCAAGAAAATCCGACAATGTTTTAAGTACAAGAAGAAAACAAACTGCATTTGTGGACCTTTTCAAAATGCTGCTGAAGGTTGCATTCCACCTGCATCCTCGCAGACAGCTTCCCTCCAGGGAATTCCAGAGCTGACTTCCGAGGAGTTCCGATTTCCTCATCAGCATCGGCTCCCAAAAACACCCTCTCGTCGAAATCCCCAACCGTCAGAACGTACTCTTCATACTCCTTGTTGACCGCTTTACTGAAAACAGACGTGAAACACAAGAAGAGACTAAGAAACAGCCCGTTTACTCATAGTTTTAAAAGCACGAGGTTTCATGGGACTACAAAATAACTTGCTTTCAAAAGACTGGTGCCAAAGATTAAAAGATTCCTCTAATGGTAAGAAAACAAAACGCACGCTTCGTAGATCGAATAAATAAATAAAAAGGTCAATTTCCTGTCACTTTAAAACACCGAAGACAGATCTGATTCCTGCAAAGCTCAGAACAGACGCAGAGAAACATGTGCACTCACTTGTTGCCTGTGAAATATGGAACATCCAACATTTCTGTGAAAAACTCATCATTCCCTTTTAAAATCTGCAAACAAAACAGAAAACACTTGCTATTAAAAATCTGTACAACAACTGTCTTTTTAAACCAAAAAAAAATTTAATCAATAAAAAAAGCATACACTGGAGAGAAATTAACTTAAGAAACAATTTGGTTGGGGGAGAATACTGTAGTGGGAGCTAACGTAATAGGTTTAGACAGTAATCACATGCTGCCAAAGCAGACAGTTCACACACAATAAGAGAAGTGGGATAGCAGCTTTAAAGCCCAGGATATCTCAGGGTCATCATTCTGTACGGCTGCTGGGTGCTGAAAGGGTTAAAGCCATTACCTGTCTCTCGAACAGCTTGAAGATGTATGGTTTAAAGTAGTGCTCTTTTATGCCCTTGGCTTCCACCACCAGCCCGTCATGCAGTTCACACAGCTGCTCGATGATGCAGGGAGGCTCCTCAGGGGGAGTGTAGTCAGGGTCATGGTAATCCGCTGGCAACCCTACAAAACACATGCAAACACCATGAACTCTTCCAACGTTAAGTCAGACTCTAATTCTAATTCAACTGCTTCAGTGCCTTATGCAGAAATAAGCCATAATGAACTAAAGGCAGGGTGAGGGTCCTGTTTTTCCCCCAATTTTTATTTTAGACATGTTGTGATTGTTCAGCTGCTTTAAGTTTAATTGACTTAATAGTATGATTGCACGCTTGGGTGAATGCAAGTCTACAGAAGAACAGCAATACATGTACGTCTACTGTAGGGTTATTCAAACATTAGCATTCTTCTCATAGCCCCAAACACTGCGTTTCCTTAGTGTTACACTGTACACAACTTCACTCTGCAAAGCACACCTAAGTTTTGAACAGCGATTTGGTGGAATTGATTTTAAAAAGGATTTGGAAATGGAATTGAAAAAAAAAAAAAAACAGACTCCAACCCTATGCAAAGGGGCATATTCAAAACCGGAAGCATTGTGTTTACTCAATGCTTTTTTTTTTCCCTAGAATGCACACCTTTGTTAAAATGTTTCATGACACGCCTAGGAGTCAGTGCCTCTAAGAGAGCAGGTCAGGAAACGTGCCAACCCAAAGAATCCCTCTTCTAATTCCCAAATACAAACTCTGAACCTGTCTTTTTGTATCTTACCTTTAAAATTAGGATTGATGAGATCCCTCCTGTTTGGACACAGCAACGCATTACCGAAAACCAAGTCCAGGCAGCAAAGCAGAAGATGATAGGAATTCACCAAATCATCACCGATCATGCGGAAGTTACCTGCAGAGAAGCACAGGCAGCAGTAATAAGTGGTACCACTTGCAAGGGGCATTGCTCACAAGGTGTACAAGGACTCCACTGCCAGCTATTGTTTGACATTACCTTTCGTGTACACAAACAGGGTCCAGCAGAATTTAAAGACATCACTGATATGGCAGGGAAGGCGTCTGTTGGGACAGAAAATAATCAGACACCAGGGTACATAAAATGAAAATGCACCTTTGTAAAACTTACTGATGATGCAGTTCAACGCGTAGCTGATCTGACTAAAGAGTCCTGGCAATTCATTTCACGCTGGCTCGAGATAAAGAAAACACCAACGAGTAGAAATCACCTCTGTTTTCTGCTCCGCGGGATCTTTGGGGGCTCTTCCTGTGGGTTTTGAAACATGTCCAGGAAGATCGGCTCAAATTTCTTAAAAATGACCGTGGACACTTCGAAGTTTCTCTCCAGGCGCTCAATGCGTTCTCGAAACTCTTGCGACAAACTGGACATGTCCGCCCATTTCTTCATCTTACTGAAGAACTGAATTAAACTAGAAAAAAAAAATCATATTCTTTATATACAATAGAAATGAGTGTCTGTGTGAGTTACAGAAACATCTTACCATAGCAAAAACTGGCACTAACATGTGTTTACTTGGCTACTTATAATAAGGCAACAACAATGTGAGACAAGTCCAGGACTGGAAACAAGACTCCTTTTGCATAGCAGCTTCACCCATTCCAGGTTTTAATAAGTGCTTGATTAGTCACAGTGTATAGGTAACAAGCTCAGGCGTGTTGTATCAAACTCATAGTAAAACCAGGCATGGATTAAACTGCTATGCAATGGGAGTCTTAGTTCTACCTCTGCTAAGTGTAACTGGATAGCGTCTCTCTCTAGACTGGGGATTGTATCACGACACACAGAGCTCACTCACCTTAATTTTGAAGAGCGCAGAATTCTGGTCAGTGACACAAAGTTCCCCTCCATCACACCCTTCCCCACTGTAGGAGTGGAGCCTCTGCGGCAAGCAGCGTACAACGAGCAGGCCAGCCAGTGAATCACGTCTCCCTGTACAAGAACACTCAAAATAAATGAATCCAGAACAGGCTTCATCCACACCCACACATAAAACACACGCTAGCACGACAATGCAATTCTGTTCTGCAGGGACGGAAATAAGACTCCCACTGTAGGGCAGTTTGATCCATCACTGGTTTTACTAGTTTATTAACACACACCTGAGCTGGTTTCCAATACACCTGTGCCTAAATGAAGCTCATAGTAAAACCTCGAGTTACTGAAACTGAAATGCATCCCTGCTTCTGTGTCAAATGAGCTATAAATAGCATGGGTTATTATCATGGAGATATTGACAACGCAGAATTCGACGTTTCTGCGTGCAAAGCAGAGTTTAATGCATTTAAAAGGCAGCTGCAGTAACACTGTTGCGTTTTCGTGTAGGGTTTGCGACTAATGCTTACAATAAAGCCTGGACTTTGAACGCCACACACAGTGACGGGGCAGAACTACATCGATCAAAAGAAAAAAAAAATGCCAGCGTTGCTATGACGTGTTTTTCCGTGTCACGGAGAACTAAGGGTTGTCTGTTTTAATTGTGATTGATTCGATGTTAAACGAACTCAGGGCCTATTTCTTTTTTAAAACACTGATTTAATAGACTCGAGCTTGGGCAGTCAAAGTGGTTAACGGCCCCCAGGCAACACCCCAGAGAAAGGTTTTACTGTATTTGTAGGGTATGGGGATTGGGGATTTAACATATTTCAACATTATAACTCAATCAAAATGTTTTTTTTTTTGTTTGTTTGTTTGTTTGTTTTAGCAGACAGAAACACCAGTATATAAGTCTTTGTAGCTGTTTGTAGTTTGCATTGAGTGAGTCGGTGACTGTACACAGGCAGCAGTTGATCAAGCCCCTGGATACTCACGTCGTTATCTAGTCTGTGCACCAGATTATAAGTATGATTGTAACAACACGACATTCAGTTTACATCATGGGCTGACTTGTCTGCGCCGTTTCCAGGTGTGTTTGCATTACATGAGAGGGTTAGCGCCTGCCCCGTACCTCCAGAGTGTATGTGTCCCAGATCGCTGTGAAATTTTGCAAGGCTTCAGCCGCTGTCTCCTCGTCCATATTCAACTCTTGGCACAGCGCATCTAAACTTTTCCGAACCTGGTTCGCCTCATCCTTTCCAGACTCGGGTCCGGGTCCGGAATTCGAATCGCTTTTAGCGCCCCGCATTGATTCCAGTTAATTCGACTTTAACTGAATCCGTATCAGCTGCTCCGCTTGATTCCTCCAGCGCCCTCTATGATATCCCAGCATCCACTGCAGACACAATTGGCGCGAAAAATCAGCAAGGGGTTATGGGATGCCAAGAGAGCGTCCGGCCGGTGTTCAGTGTCTAGAGGGGTGACAGATTAGGGGGGTATTTCTCAGAATTTAAACATTAAAAAAAACAAAAAAAAAAACTTTTGAAGTCCGTTTCATTTTTGTCCAAGGCCCTGGTGAAATACATCAACACAGTGACTGTTAAGATAACGTAACCGATAACAAACATTAACTTCTGAGCAGTTAAGAGATTACTCTATGGTACTATGCATGTTTTGCTCTTGGGATAATGCAGTCTCTGGATATATTTTAATATATAACTAAAGTAATATTTTCTGAAATGCATTAAAGAGTTGGTTTAAGATCGTTGAATTCGCAATCCTCTTATTTCATTATACAAATATACGACTATATAATTCTGAACTGTTGTTAGCACTTGTTCTAGTTAGTTAATTTTCTAAAAAAAAAAAAAAAAAAAAAAAAAAAAAAAAAAAAAGAAGTGCACATATTAAGCTAGAATTTAGTTAAGTGCAACGCTGAGTTAGAGCTGCAGACTGGCATGCATGCCAATGTGTTTTATGAATACCTCCCGCTTCTTTGGTTGCACTAGGCGGCGCCGTGCAAATCTGGAAGCATTACTTGTTCTAATCCGGAAATTGAAGTCACATGCCCACTTTATTAATTTGCTAGGCTCGATTTAGCCCTCGCAAAAAAAAAAAAAAAAAAAAAAAAAAAAAAAAAAAAAAAAAAACCAAACTATAATTCTGCAAAACGTAACATTATTAACCCTGACTAATTTCCATCTCCAGGTTGCAGACTTTTTACACAGAATCCTAAATAATAATAATAATAATAATATAATAATAATAAACACACGCCTATTGCACATGTTATTTTTTTGACCCAGTCGTTCAGTGTGAGCCGTGCTTTATTTGGGCAGTGCGTGTCCCGGGCGAGTCGCACAGGAGGAAGTGCGTGTGCTTTCAGGGTGTCTCTGTAGTAACCGGGCCCTTCCTGCTGGTCACATTGACAGAGGAGCTCTCTGCGAAACCGGTCTCTGCAAAGATACATTAGCGAAATCGTCGGCAGCAGCTGGAAGCACTATGAAAATCTGGACTTCAGAGCACGTATTCAAGTGAGTAATAGCTAATCCGAAGGTTTCGTGGAGTTGTGTTTTTTTTTTTCAATTCTTGAGAACGCAGCCATCTTCAGAGTGTGTGATGTAAGTGTCGTGGTGTGTGATACGTCCGTTAACGTAGATCCAGTGCTATTACATTGACAGAACAGACTGGGTTTGTGTAATGCGGTTGAGAGACTTTACATTCAGCAGTAATCGTTGTTGGGAACAGTTTTGTTTACCACCATTAAAAACAAAGACTGCTTTTCATCGTAATTGGGGAAGTAAAAAAAAAAAATCCATCCGCGTGTTTAGGTACCGGAAAGACTGGGTAATACTGTTCGGACCTGGACTGAAACTTGAGTCGCTTTATCTGGTAGTCTAATCTGAGTCTGATCGTGTTTGTTCTGGTTTATTTGTTTTGAGCAGAGCATCGCGCCCGAAGCACGGGTTTCCACAATACATACACCCCTGCAATGTTACTGGAAGTGTGTTTTTAACAACGCAGTGGCCAGCAATCTGGTCTTAAAAGCCAGTCAGGCAATGACAGGCAAAGCAGAGCAGAGCTCACGGGTCATGACTTTGAAAACTAGAACAGAAGGGTACAGCCAGAACTAGTTAACTTGAAAGGTGATGATTTCATGTTTTACTATGCCCTCAGTGTATAGGTAACAAGCTGAAGGTTGTCTTATTAAACACAGTATGACTCTTAGCAAACAGGTATCGTCATTCTGTTTCTGCAGATCAGGTCAGGTGACCTTCAGGTCAAGGGCTGGCATTGATGCCCAACACCTGGAGGACACCATACTAGTCAGAGATGACACGTTGAGTTACACATGTGTGTACTTCTTCATGGGTGATCGAAACATGCACAGTTACAGATTGTTATAACAATACATTTCACCAAAACACTAGAAACTATTATTTCATCAATGGTGCTATTCCTAGTTTACTTTGAATTGACAGATTAATTGGTGTTAAGAGTAGATCGCGTTCCCTTTGTTTCTGTGAAGTCTTGTTCTCCAAAGTGATTCTAGATCAGCCCTTTGCAGAATGAAGGCTTCAGGTGCAGTGGTGCAGTGTAGCCATGCCAGAGTACAGACATGGCTTGGTATTTAATCAACAGGATACCAGTTATAACATGTACTAATTACAGTTTTCAATTTGTTCATTCAACATGGATCTGTGATTTTTCAATGTTTTTCTCTCTCAAATATGGAATATTGTTGTACAGGTATACCTAACAAATAGCTATTTAATTACTGTAACCTGCCTAGTCCGTTTGTGTTTATAAAGCATACAGCCATTCACGAGACTCAGTGGGGCAGGGTCTCCCTGAGAAAAGCTCTCTTCTGTGTAAGAGGATACCCTCAGGACAGCCTCCTTTCATTAATCACACATTGCTATCACAAAAGATTCTGCATATTTAGGCATAACAGTTTTCCTGATGAGGATTCTCCCCCGCCCCCAAATAGGTTCTTCTTTAAAACAGATTTATTTGGTATGTGTAACTCAGACGGACATGCGTTATTTCAACCATGTCTGCTACAGGATCCTGCTTCAATATTTACAATGAAGTTTAAGCTAAAGCATAGGTTGTTGGTATGAGGTGTATGTCACTTGAAGCGTTTCGGCTCCCTTGTTATAAATGCCTGATCTGCTGTTGATGTCTGTCAGCCTGTTATCTAATATAAAATGTAAAACGCAGTGCAGGCAGTAGAAACATTTGAATGACGTTTTATTTTGCAATAGTTCCATTTGATTTCTTTTAAGAGAGAAATTATCATTCCAGATACAAAGTGATATTTCCTCTATTGGTTACTAATACCCTGAATATTATTATGTTCAAAGCCCATGCAGTCCAACTCTCCCTGACTCCATACACATTGCAGAGCCCTGTAGACCTCAGGAGAGTCACATTACATTACATTACATAACCAACCTTCAGTTCTAGCCTGGTTGTGAACTTTCACCTACAAACATACCTTTTGATTTGCGTCACTGCAGCCCCCTACGCATGCTTGCACTCTCTGTAGGTTGCATAGCTGTGCTTCATCACGTGCAGTACAGTGAGGACTGCATTTGCTCATCCACGCAAATGTGAAAAATTAATCACAATGTGTTTTGATCCTCCTTTTTTTGTACGAGTCCATTGCAATTTATAACAGATAAAACTGTAGATAGTGTCTTAGGAAAAAGATGTGAGAGCTAAGCAAAAGTCAGGGTCATTCAACAGTATTTGTTATTTATCTAATACAGCGTGTTTGTCATTTGTTCTTGACAGGTGTGGATGTTCACAGATACCATGGAAAGGCCCTTTAGCCTAAAAATCGTTTCTTATTTATTTTGCCACATGCATTTAGACCCTTGTTCTATGACTTGGTTTTTAAAGGATGATTCGTTTGATTAATGTTTTTTAATGATTAATTTTGCAGCCACCCGTGGGACACTGTGACCAAAGCAGCTATGCAGAAGTACCCGAACCCCATGAACCCCAATGTAGTGGGAGTGGATGTGCTGGACAGACACATTGATGTCCAGGGACGGTTACACAGCAGCAGGCTGCTCAGCACGGAGTGGGGGCTGCCTTCCATTGTCAAATCTGTGAGTGTCTGTAAGATAGTGTGGGGTTTATTTTATTGATCTGAACCAGGGGTGTCCAGTCACAGTCGCGGAGGGCCATTCCACTCAAGGTTTGACAGGTAACAGGAGATAATGAACTGCTTCAGGGTCTGGGGGGGAGGGTTTAATTAAACAATTCAGAACAGGGTGGGAACAAAGATAAGAGATGGAAGGGCCCCCCTGATCGGAACAGTGCCACCTTAAAATATATATATATATACATATACATACACACACACACGTACAAACTGTTTGGCAAACCTCATTCTTTTGTATCGTTATTGCATTTTAAGGGGTAAAAAACAAAACAGTCCCTGGTTGAAAATCCAAGAAGGATTAGTGTGTGAGGCCTATAGATCTGATGCCATTTCCACAGTGGAATGCAGTGTAATTACAGTGTGGGTTTCAGGACAGGAACCCGTGCGTAGCTTTTCTTGTCCTTGTTTGAGCCATTCACAAGCGGGTACAGGCTGCATTGCTGGCACGTGTTGATTTGACGGTCCTGTGCTGCTCGGTTTTATTATTAGCCTTGCTGGACGAGGACTTTGATTGGAGCGTTGGGACAGCAGTGATGTAACATGACTGCCGAGAGGCAGGAGGCTGAGCCCACACAGTGGCTTGCACAACACTGAGACTTAGTGAGACCCTCGTGAGTAAACCTGAACTCAGTTTCCAAGCCATGGGGACGTCCTTAGAGTTATTATTATTTAACTTCCATGAGGGTTATGTATCCCAAACAGCGAGGGATATGTACGTTACTGTTGCTATCATACATTCAGTCAGACGCCTTCACGTCACAACTGGCTTACTTGAGGTGGAATGCCTCCCTTTTTCCTGTTGGTAATCTAACGTCAAAACCTGATAAGATTTTTTTTCAAAACTTAGATTTATTAACTAAGTTGTGGGCAGGTTTCTTTTTTTTTTCTCTAAGAAGCATCAAGTGATTAGGAAGAACATGTTTAAAAAAAAAAAAAAAAAAAAAAGACTTGTAACTTTCATTTTAAAAAATTTCACAATTGAATTTTTGCTCATCCAGCCTGAGCCAACCTATTTGGACGCTTCTCAGGCTTAGACGAGAAGAGTGCCCTGTGGCAGACTTTAATGGCTGAATTTCAATAGCTAGACCATGGCACATTTTTTTCAATCCTTTTGCAGGACAGTAGTGTTGGCACAGACGAAAGAGAACTAAGGACAGACAGACCTATGATGGAATAGATGAATTGTGAGCCGGGTCTGCGCTGTTTGAAAGGGAACAGTGCTTGCAGGTGACGGCTGTAGATTTGTCAGCTAGAGGTTCGCTGGTGTCCTTCTGGGTTTGGAAGGGTTGGAGGGGAGGTTCAGGGGCAGGACAGGGCGTTCTGTAGAGTGGAAAAGCAGGAGCCTGCATTCTGAGTGTCCTGGAACTTTAAATAGCAAGGACAGTGGAACTGAACAGCATGTGACTGGAATGCCCATTGCGTGTCTCCTCAGGCACACTGTTACTGGTCCTGTATTTAGCAGCCCCAGTATGCACTCTTTGGCCTTTAGCTCTGTATAGGACTGTTAACAGTCAGGCATCTTGCCATATGAGGCTGGCACAAACTGTCCACTTTCCTAGTGTGCTGATTTGTAAACTGGAAGTCCTCCCTCTAACATGTCATAGCAGGCTGCTTTCACCTGCATTTCAGTAGCTGCCCCCATTGCGTCGCCCCATTTGGCTTTTTGAGTTGCTACAGCAGGAGAGTTCAATGTTGTTGCCCTGTGTTGGTCAGCAGCAGGAAGCCCTGTTTTGCATAGACAAGCAGTGGTTTCTGAACCTGTTCTCAGAAATATATTGAAGCATTGGTGTTGGGAGAAAACAGTAAACTGCTCTCAGAAAGCCCAATTCTAGACACTCTGATAATAGTTGTGAACAAAAGTAACACTTCCTGAACTCTCATGAGCCCCAGAAATGTCATTGACCTTCAATACAAGTTGTTTCTCATTTTATATTACATTAAGTGTGCTTGTATAGGATGGAGCCGGGCGGTGTGTTTGTACGGGGTGGAGCCGGGCGGTGTGTTTGTACGGGGTGGAGCCGGGCGGTGTGTTTGTACGGGCTGGAGCCGGGCGGTGTGTTTGTACGGGGTGGAGCCGGGCGGTGTGTTTGTACGGGGTGGAGCCGGGCGGTGTGTTTGTACGGGGTGGAGCCGGGCGGTGTGTTTGTAGCCGGGCGGTGTGTTTGTACGGGGTGGAGCCGGGCGGTGTGTTTGTACGGGGTGGAGCCGGGCGGTGTGTTTGTACGGGGTGGAGCCGGGCGGTGTGTTTGTACGGGGTGGAGCCGGGCGGTGTGTTTGTACGGGGTGGAGCCGGGCGGTGTGTTTGTACGGGGTGGAGCCGGGCGGTGTGTTTGTACGGGGTGGAGCCGGGCGGTGTGTTTGTACGGGGTGGAGCCAGGCGGTGTGTTTGTACAGCATGTATCAGTGCGTCTTTCTTGGTTTTACGCTTCCTCATTCTGAATGTCTTTCTAGCTTATTGGGGCCACAAGATCCAGGACGTACGTCCAGGAGCACTCGGTGGTGGATCCTTCACGACATACTTTTGAACTGAAGTCGACTAATGTGAGTATGCTTTTACCTGTTACTTATAAAGGTTTTTCTTAGTTTTATATTGTTAGTACCACCACACCAATATTTATTTTTTATTTTTTTTATAACATCACACAACTAGTCGTATTGTTTTCATCATGCTGCCTTGAGAAACATACAAAGACATACATGTTTTAATTGCTTACGTAGGAGTCAAGGAATGTGATTCTCGTAACACATATGGAAATGGTCCAAAGCTGCTGTACCAGCAGTGCTGTATATTTTAAATGTATGAGTAAAGGGGAAGTGTGCACTGTACTGCTGAAATGCATGGCTTTGTATTGTGACGCACACTGGAATACAGGAACCTCAGTAGGAATCTGCAGTCTGGATCCTCCAGTGCAGGTTCTGTACATGCAAACACAGCTGTAGAGCACACATAACAGAGACTGCAATCAAGCCTGCCTTTTCTTTACTGTAGATTACGTTTACCAACCTGGTATCTGTGGATGAGAGGCTGATTTACAAACCTCACCCCCAGGATCCTGAAAAGTAAGGCACATCTTTTGGTTTCTTTTTGTGGTGGTGTTTTGTTTTTTTCCTGCATAAAATGGTTTAACAGTACAAACCCAGTGCATGTAGTACAAACCCAATGCATTTCTGCTCTTCAAGGCGTCTGCTGCCTCTGACGAGTTGCTTGAGACTCCTGCCTCTCCCGCTGATTGCTGTATCATTGTGTGTTTGTGTTTCCAGGACTGTGCTAACACAGGAGGCCATCATCAGTGTGAAGGGAGTCAGTCTCAGCAGCTATTTGGAAGGGGTCATGGAGAACACCATCTCTTCTAATGCCTGCAAGGTCAGTGTTATTAAAACTAGCGACACATGTCGTGGTTACAGATCCCAGCTGCGGTTACATTAGCCTTTCTAGTTTAAAACCTTTTATTTAAGAACACACTGATTAGCGGGTAACCGTTCCTGATCCCTGTGCAGTGAATGCATTTTTGCACATTGGATACATTGAGCAAGGGATACAAATAGTATCTAGACGAGACAAGAGTTCTCTTATCATGTCCTGTGTGCCTCCCTCCTGCAGGGCCGCGAGGCGATGGAGTGGGTGATCCGACGACTGAACACGGAAATCGAAGAGTTAGCCGCGGCGGCCAGGAGCACCATTAGGACGCCGATGGCAGCGGCAGTCACTGACAAATGACATCCCTGACCTTGCAACAGGCTGACTCATATCAGGCTCGACTCTGAGTCATCCACAGCTTCTCTTTGTGCTGGTTTTGTATTTATTTATATACATGTAAAATATATCTCAAAGTCCTTCTATTTAAGAGATTCATATCTATATTAGATATCATTTAGACTGAGCACAAAGAGAAGCTGTGTAGGTTTATTTATTACCGAAAGGTGTAATGCATGACCGGTGATTTTTTTTAAAGGATCTGCGTTCTAGTATTAATCTGCTGAATGTTGCTGGTTTTGAAAGTTAATGCTGGAATGTTAAGTGTAATTGTGTGAACATGTTGGTGCGGATGTGTTTTTATGTGTGGACTTGCACATAAACACATGGGATCTCGGATCCTGGAACTCATGCAGAGATGACAAGCCAGTGGACACTTTGTGCAGAAGTGTTATTTCCACGATCCAAGCCTAATGCAAACGATTAAGTGGAGATTGAGCAGATTGACCAGGGACAAAAACGGCAATGAGACCTGTGAACCTATGTGCCATCTCTCTGTCACAAAAAGACATGATGAATACATATAATTCATTGTAAAATGAATATACAAATATTTAGGTAGTAATGTGAAGGTCAGTTTCCTTAGATAGAAAGTTTGCATTTAACTTTTTTCTTTTTGTTGTTTGTTTTAGTTATGCGCATGTGTTTCATGATCACTTTTTAATACTTTAACGCAGATTCTTTCTCGGTCAGACTAAGGAGTCAGCAACTGCCAGATTATTCTGGCATATCAACACTTGAATGTCAAGTACTGTACATTTTAGTATTATATATTCAATCTGAAAAATGAAGGGGGTGTTTCCACATGAAGCAAACCCTGGAGTTTTAAAGTGGACCATTTGAAACACCTAGGTGTTGGTTAATGCACAGTGTTAAAGTTCACTTCCTCTCGAGCTCAGGGGTTGATAGAGTGATTACAGATTACTGAACAAAGAAGGACTGTACTGCGCAAGGAACAGCCTGTGTTCCCCCTGGGTGAGACTGTATCCAACTGGTGAAGGATAAAATGTAAGAGAGAGCAACATGAATTGTTAAACACACTTGTGCACAAACAAACAAAAACAGGAAATTAGAAGCAGTAGAATCTCTTTAATGTTCCCAGCGCTGATAACAGTTCACCAGGTTTAGAAAATCGGTCCCTCCAGCAGATTACTTTGCTAGATTCAGTGTGGGATTTCTGTTTCAAATCCTGCAAAGATTCAACTGCAGGAATGTGAAACCGTCTCTCCCTGCTCCCCAAATAATAATCAGTAAATAATATAAAGCCTGTTCTGTTTTAGCTTATTCATCACAGAAGTACATTGATGCAACCAGATCCTGGAGTTATTTGGCAAGTGAGACTTTTTATTTCAGAGTCCGTACACAGATGGAACTTGTCTTCAGTACAGACAGCTGAGAGTAATGTGTAGCCTATGGAGTTTTGGTGTTTTTGTTTTATTTGTTTGTCTAACAGAAGTGGATACCTCATTTTGGCAACCTAAGGGAGCAAATTACCCAAACTAGAACAGAAATCCTGCTGCATCTTACAGTAAATCCAAAGGACACCTCCCTGTAAGGTGACAGAACGTAGGCACAGTGTGATGTATCTGTTTTCAGTTTGCATCTGTATATTGTGGAGAATTCCATTCCAATGTTTCGCGCTGCAGGAATATGAATGAAATGTACAGAAAGAGGTAGCAAATG
>NC_054592.1:468741-493741 GCF_017654505.1 Polyodon spathula
ACATGCTTGTCTTAGTGTTTTCCCCCCCTCTGTGTTCTATCTACTACGCATGACTAAGGAGCTTCTGCAACAATGAGAATCACTTCAGACAAACACGATTGAGGCAACGTGATGTTCCTTTCAACATCATGTGCGTCACGATGCACGAGTTTTACTGGATGCTGGTTTGAAGTCTCCGATTCTGTATTTCTGATAACTAGTGCGATGAATCCCTTTGTATCTTTATTTCAATATAATTTATATATGATCTTTCTTTGTAACAGTTCTTTTAATGCATCATTATGTATGCTTTCCACTGTGTAAGAACAAATCATTTTGATCCAGATTCATTAGCTTAGAAATAATACTGCACATACACCTGTCTGGTTACTAAGCGACCGCCCCAGCTCCAGTTACATGCTCACCTTTCCCCCCTCATTCTTGTGTAATCTTCAGAAGCTCAGTTACTTTGTGAGCTGGTCAACTGAAAGTAGCGTGTCAACTTTACTTGGCAGAAAAGTGCAGATTAAAAGACAAAGGTGTTACAGTGGAAGAAAAACACCAGTTATACAAGTAAACAGGGCCTTACATTCCTAATAGCAGGCTGGCATTTCACCGCTAAAGATCACTTTACCAGCGCACATCAAATGTGCAAAACAGCATGACCAAGCACTGTTCCGACAGGGCAGCACATTAATAGATAATGTATTAAGCAAGTCAGTTACAGAACAATTCCAGGTGTGCAGGGTGAGGCTGAAATGACGCACCCAGGCAGCTTTGTGAAGTTAACCAGTTCTAAAAGGTACTCTTTTCTTTCCTTCACATCCATTGACCCTGCATGCTGTACTCTGGAGCTGGCATGAACTGGGCACAGCCTGAGCATCTGCTGTTCATGCTGGGTATTGTGTAATATGTGTATGAATGTATTACTGTATCACAGTATTAAAAAGAACAGGAATAGATTAATATCGTAAGGAGTTAGTTCATTTAAAAATCATCAGTCACAATATGTTGGGTAATTACCAATAAATGTAGTATATTTCTATAGACGCAGGCACAACTTGCTGGCTATCCTGTGTGCCAGCTGTAACTCTTCATAATGTTCCTACATGAATGCAAACCACTGTGCTGTTACTTTGTTTATATTTCAGTGGTAGTGAGTGGGCTGCCTTCATGCTGTATGTGTGTGTGTGTGTGTGTGTGGTTCAGCTGCTCACCTGGAAACAGCCAGGTAAAATATCCCCAGCGACATCAAGGAGATTCCGATGTGGAACGCGACTCCGACAGCTCCGTATTCCTTGAAGACCTTCTTCAGCTGCTGGGATTTGTTGGGTTTTCTGTTTTCCTCTCTTTCCTGTTCTGCAGCACCCACTCTGGAATCACCGCTCTCCGTCTGCGGCAAACAGACAGGAAGCAAACAACACAGGATTGTAGAGCGCTGGAATTCAACTTCATCATTGTGGGAACATGCTTGTGTTTCACACTTCTACAGTCGGCGCTGACCACAGACATTTATACTTGACCAAAAAGGTCAGTCTTTTTTAAAACTTTTATTAGAACGAGGTCAGACAAGAAAGAGTTAAACAGGAAATGAGATAAGCAAAGCCTGGTTTAAAATTAGAAGAAACCACACATGAACTCATCACCGAGCTCTGACACCATGCTCCACCTCCAATGGTTACTCATCGTAACAAACCCAATCTTACTAAACTTTTACAAGAAGGCAGGAGATTTTCCGTTTATGCCAACATCTGCACTCAACAGCTGCATGTGTCACATGTAAGAGACAGAGAGGCTGTGCCAGATATAGCATGGGGGTATGAAGTATCTAAAGGGTATTGGGAGGGAGATATGTCTTGTGATATGTTAAACAAAGCCTGATATTCATTACAGTTTGACATTTTGTAAAGAAGTCAAGAATTAACATCAGCAGCAATGGGTTTTATTGTATTTAATATATTGGGTTTGTTTTGACTTTGTAATTACTGCATACAGCACAGTACGGGTGGGCAAGAAAGAAGGAAATAGGCTATAGAAATATTTCTAATAACCCAAAAGGAGGTTTCCTGTGTGACTATCTTTGACACTCCTGTGAAAGGCCATTCTTAATGGTAGCTCTTGACCTAGATGAGTAATGATACAACTGCATACGAATATAAACCAAATACTGAGCCAGACCACAAAGACAGATTTGTTTGAGGCAGAGTGATACAAAAAGAAGCACATGATGCCAACTCGCCGTTTGCCAAGGCAGTGGGCATGAGCTGCAGACCGCACCGTACTGTGTTCATTGTGCACAGTATGCGTGGCTGGGAAACGCCGTGCCAGACCGCGGCTGTTTTTAATAGCATGCACAAGCTCGGAGCAGATTTTAGAGATTCATCACTGTCTCGTGTTGTGGTTTAAGAACAAATGGTCACGCTGGGCTGTTCCGTACCCACGTCCACGATCAGCGTATTTTATATTATTCTACACGCATCCATTCTGTTCTTATTACTAAATGAATGCTGGGCTGCAAAAATCCGCAAATACTTTCTGCGCCCTTTGTTTGACCAACCCGAACTTTGATGTATTGAGTATTGCGACTGGGTTAAGAACTATGTCAGTTCATTCTTATTGTTGTTGTTTTACAAAATAATCTAGAAATATAATTAACGGGGATAAGCTAGTCAAACTTGAAAAAAAGTGTTATATATTTTATTTAACGCCAATTAAGTGATGCATCAATTGGACGAAAAATCTACCATCAACAAGTTACATTAAGCGCGTACAAACCAGGTTACCACAGGGGGTGGTTGCTTTGTGAATGAGGCAACGGCACAAACCACCCCGATCACTTTGAAACGCTACCAACAGGTATGATTAAGCACTCTTGGATTATGCCAAGGCAAACAGTTTTTAGTTTTCCTTCTTATTTTTTTAAACATGACTAAAAAACACTCGTTTTTTATACCCACAATACAGTAATATATAACTGTCAAAACGTGAGCTGTTTTAAAACTCTTTACAGGTAAGAAAACAGACACACTGAAACCAGTTCAACATTACGATAACAATATTGCATTCAAACTAGAAAAAACATGCCTTGATTGATCTTGAACCTTGGTCGGCAGTTTTTTTTATCTCTTGTTGCCGGGCGGATGAAGTCGAGAAACACGCCCGCATTTGGAGCCTCCCTGCCGCTGGACTGAAAAGATAAAGGCGCCTGTTCTCTGAGCTCAGCGCCGGCGACAGATCCGCGCCTCTGAACCGGTCACACCCCGCAGCACTGGCAGAAGAAAGAGCCCAGGGAATCGGCAACCCTTTCGCTTTATTACAGTGGAACAGACGGCTCTGCAGCCCCGCTGCGGTCTCATTAAACACGTTCCCCGCTGCGGCCAAACTTTCTTCCCAAGGCAGAGGATTAATCCAGTTTGCAGATTTACGCTTGTAATCTTCGGAGGTCGGATCTGTTTTAAATAACATCGCCTTGTCTCCCCCTTCGATATTCGGTAAATCTCTCCACAATAATGGACTGCGAATACTTTTCTCGATTGCAGCTTCCCAACCGCCCTGCTGGACATATATACCAGTGAAAACAGGCTGTGCAGAATTACGCAATGGTCGGGTAGCAGCAGCATTGACCCGCTTTCTTATTCTCGTACTACGAATAGTACTAGCACCTGGATTTCCAAGAATGCTGCATCCAAAAAAATTCACCGACGCACCAACAGTGCTTGCATGTTGTAGCCGCACCGGTAACCGAACACCCCTTGATAGAAGCATGATCCAGCTCTCCGCTTTCTGCAAACTATAACTGGATCTGCTAATCTTTATGCTGTCGCCACGGCGTAGGTCTTTGCTTGCACTACAGCGATGAGACGAAAACAAAACCCTCAACTTTTTCCAGCTCTACTTTACTTGCCCTCCCGCTTGCTGTGCTATCGACCTGCTCGACACGGCACCGTGTGATTCATCTGTTTACAGTGCTAGCTTGACATTACAAGAGACCCGCTGACCAATGGGATCGGAAGCCACGCCCCCTAGTTTACTTCGACAACAAACAAATTAGAGACCCAAACGAGTGGGTGACGTCAGGTATTTCATAACGTGTGATGTATGGTTATATATGACCATACATCAAAAAGAAAAGGGGGCATTACAAATATTAATACATGTAGGCCTATGCGTTGTAATATATTTAACGGGATAATATATATATATATATATATATATATATATATAGATATATTATATATATATTCGATATTATATATATATATAGAATAGATAGGAATATCCTATATATCTACGTACGGACTTGTTTCTAAATGAGGCTCCTACAGTTTAGAATAAAGCCATTTTCTAATATTTTACTGCTTCAAGGTTTTTCACTACAGTTTCATATAAAGCTGACATGATCCCTGTTTGAGTTCTAGTTTATTTAGTTATATCAGAGAACCCTGTGTTATATAAACGATCCTGTAACACTTTGGATCTCAATAATCAATTCTTTACATGCACCTTTTCATTGGCAATTCTTTCATCTCCATTGTAAGCCACAGTGCCACTTCTTTTAGAAAAAGTCATGACTAACATGTTGGAAACTCTGATCAGCTTTAACCTTTTTGTGTGCATGCATTTGGTATTCACTACAGTGCTTCACAAGCTGGTTGCATTTTACTCACTGTATTTCACAGAGAATTGTCTAGCAAACACCTAGAACTGACTGCGCCACTGTCTCTTATATGTCTTTCAAAACTCAGGCACTCGGACTGATAACACTATGTAGCACAATTTTTGTTCCTGGGTAGTAAGTGTTATTTCCTAATTGCTTATGCCTCAAAAGTATAGAAAATGGCTATTATTCCCCACAAACTTTGCTTTTGTGACCAGGACAGTGATATTTCAAAATATCACTATTTCCAATGGGAAAATGGGCAAAAATCTTTTCGTTCACATAGTCAGAAAAAAACAACATATGAATCCAAATTAACATGTATTTATACTAAAGTAATACAAAAATGACTACAAAAGATTTAGAAGTGAGTAGTTTTACAGTATAATCGTAAATCTCAAAAAACTACTCACTTCTAAATGTTCTGTAGTCATTTTTGTGACTTTATGTGAACGAAAAGACACACATTTGCCCGTTTTCCCATTGCAAATAGTGATATTTTGAAATATCACTGTCCTGGTCACAAAAGCAAAGTTTGTGGGGAATAATAGCCATTTTCTATACTTTTGAGGCATAATCAATTAGGAAATAACACTTACTACCCAGGAACAAAAAAAAAAAAAAAAAATTGTTACACAGTGTTATCTGTAAGCTTAACTCACAAGACTCAATTGTTAACAAGTAGGGATAAATAACTTGTAATAATGTTTACTACAATTGCTAACAAAACAGTGGTGCTCATAAGTGTGTCAGGGTGTGTATGGGTTATGCCTCATTAGTGAAAATGAACTCTTTGATTTCTTAGTTACAATGGGGGGTATGTCGAGCTTTAGGAATATAGTGCTGTCCACGCTGGTAAAACAATGACGTTCAGATATACCGGGAAGCTACATGATGATTGATGCCAGCCTTTGCGTACCTGTAACATGTCTTCTTCCCGTTGCTGTAGCAACTGTGCGCTCTGCTTCCAAAGAGCAGTGGAACGCTTTTGAAAGGCGGTAATGAGTCTGCAGAAATAAGAAAGCTGATCAAAAAATGGAGGCTTGTTTCTTTTAGAGGCCTGTGAGCTTCCGTGCATGCTGCTGACATGTGTACAAGCATACCTATTTCCTGTTCTACACATCAAGACTACCGCCCGCTAACCGTGTCACCTACACAGTGTCAGGGTGCTGAAGGCTCAGCCTCAGAGCGATGCAAAGCAGGACCTCGATTTGCATGCCGGTGTTGAAGGGTCTGCCTTGTTCTTCCACATCTTCTTGCTGCAGAACATACAGAAGCAGCTCAAACTAAAATAGATGCTATCTCTCTCTCTCTCTCTCTCTCTCTCTCTCTCTCTCTCTCTCTCTCTCTCTCTCTCTCTCTCTCTCTCTCTCTCTCTCTCTCTCTCTCATTGTTTTATCCTCTAATCTGAACTGTACTTTCATTGTTCCTGGTACTACTGTAATACACCTTATGTAGGCCTGGCTATGAGAGATAAGGGCAGCATGTAACCTTATCTCATGAATCAGAAACTGAAACTGTGTTTGTGTGTGTGCGTGTCCAATCCTTATCTGCTCTTCCAAGCGCTTCCCTTGAAGTAATCATTATAATCCCTGTGATCCAGAATGAACTGGATTCACAATAACTTGCTGGGGTCTGTCAAGATATGGTGTTTTTTGGACACATTTCTAAAATACACAAGTTTTGATAAACCAGACAAGGTGAGTTCTTCCCAGGGAGGCTGGGAACTTGATATCAGTTTGTTTTTTGGGTTTTTTTTTTTTTTTTTTTTTTTTTTACACAATGCCAGTTTCCAGACAGTTTAGCTCTTCTCTGTGAAATCCCTGGGGCTAGGTAGTTCTCAGACCAGGATTCATTAGCATATGCATTCATCCACAGCCCCTAGAGCTCTGCAAGGCGGGGCTGCACAGAAAACTGGCAGAGATCCACGTCCTTCCACATTGAGCCCTCTTACACACAGCCAGCTGGCTCCTGCTCTGCACAGACCCGGACTGCATTCATGCAGCCACAGCACATTGCAGACAGAAATATCTGTGGGGAAAAAAACAACATGCTCCAAACAAGCGTCTTCATTCCCCTCATATCAGATCAATTCTAGTGCATTACAGTTTAAATCCTTGGGTCCATGCAATGAAAGTTCCATGCAACGTATCCCCTGTATGCATTTTCTTATAACCCTCCCCCTTTTTATTAGCCTTCTGCTCATTTTTGTTTAAATGGCTGCAGCTTGGCCTTCGCGACTGAATTCTAATTGCAGTTTCTTGAAAATTAATGAAAACATGAATGAGGTTCAAAGACAGGTTTCTCCGTTTCAAAGAGCAACCAGCAAGCAGAGCTCTGCACCCCCCCCTTGCCTGGTGCAGTTCAGATTGATGTGAAACAGCGTGCAGGCTTTTGAAAACGTCATTCTTTTGGCTCTTCATCCCAAGTGGGCTCTCATTGAGAATGGAGTGAATTATGTGAAGGGGCCAGTGGCAAGGGCGTCCTATTGAAAGAGACTGAATGAGCCTCCCTACAATAGAGTCTGAGGCAGAGCAGTGTGAAAACCACCAACAGAGCAGAAACGAACCAGGAAACCACTGCTGTTCTCATTGGGTCAGACGCTACAAACTGGCAGCGCAGAAAGAAAGTCTTGTAGTGAAAATACCATTGTTTATTTTCAATGGGGGGAGGTTTATACTGTTATATATATATATATATATATATATATATAATATATATATATATATATATATAATATATATATATATATATATATATATATATATATACTACACACACACACTGGTATAGCTCAGTATAGCCAGACCTGCTTTTCATGGATAACATCCTGTGGGTTACAGTACCTAATCCAACCTAGGAAACTCTGAAAGGATATCCCTTATTACCAAGAGTAGCACTGGCTTTGTAAAATGACATTCACCTTGCTTACCTCCAAGAGGTCCCTATAAGGCTGATGTGAGAGAGACACACACAAGGTTCACCAGAACAGAACAATTACATCTCTCTATTGTCAGTATTCTTTTTTAATCAGTAAGCACACATAACTAAAATAACAACTAGTCAATACAGTGCTTTATTTTGCATTGTTCCATAGGAATGTATTTTAAAACTTGCAATGGAAATACCCCATTAAGCCAGCAGAGGGCATAATACACACTTCCCAGTGCCTGAATGAATACAGTCCAATTTGGAGTCTAAAGGCTGCTATCTTACTGGTGCCATTGTTTGTCAGTCTATGCAATAGTAGATCCAAAGTCTTAAACACTCAACTTTCAACACAAACTCTCACAATAAAAGACAAAAACAAAAACACCAGCATCTGAACAAAATATACAATTTATTTAAAATCCGTTGATACAACCATCATTTCCCAGTACTTACAAAATCAGTAGTTCCAACTCCTCTTTGTCACTTTAATCAGCCCCATACGATCACATACCGGTGTGCACAAGTACCAGGATAGACACCCTCCGGAAGCAGAAACCCTCACAATACCTTGACATCAGTCATGGTATGAAATCTGGGTGAAAACACATTGCACTAATCACTGTACAGTAATTACCTGCCAACGATGAACCTGCCAGTGCTTTGTACTACACTACTCAGTTGCAATATAGCTGCTCCTCCTCATGATCTTGCTTGGTTAAGATGCCCTAGAATGTCTCTCCTAATTCCAGCGTTCTCTGCATTGTCTTTAGAACTGACAGAATGTTCTGGAATGGAGCGCGGATTTCTTGAAATAAAGAGGGTAGCCGGTATGCGTCTGTGGTTTATGAAACACAAACTGAACCACCTTTATGAAGAGGAGGTCCAAACACACCATCTAACTTACTAGCTCCACGTTTTGAGAATGTCATTTAAGACATGTCATTTCTTTTACATCTCAGTTTAAAGGATGTACTGCCCTCTGGCTGCTTTGAAGTGCAGTTTGTCTTCTGTTCCAACAGAACCTCAACACTTGCATATCATGAGAAATGGCAGGGTCATCCTTGCCCCCTTAATGGGTCAATTCACTTTTGTTAGTGAAGGCGTAAAGTCAGTTGACCATGCATGATGATGGGCAGGGGGTAGCTGACCAGTTCTGCAGATAGCATTGGGTCTGTATAACGCTGCACCTCTTACACATCTCTAACAGTATTGATGAAGAGAAGCATTGTAATTTAATAAGTCTCACTGGATTAGCCTAGAGCATGCAGGAGTAAATACAGTTCTGTGCACTGCGGTACCTATTTGCAATAGTGCAGCATGCTAACACTGACTCTCTGTGCTTCAGGGCTAGGAGAGGGGCTTTCAGCTAATCTGAATGAAAGCAGAACTGCACTACTGACCTGACACTGTCTGTAACACTAGATATAGATATATTTACAAAATATTTATACAAATATAGATCGAAAATATTGACAGCTGTGGTAAACTACAGATAATTTAAGCATTTACATAAAAAATGAATAACATATTTACAGCTTTGTACAGTAAGATTTACAATATTCACACGTGGTTCAGCGGTTAGAGTGCCAGCTCAGGTTCTCTGCCAGTGTCTCAGATCTTTACTCCCCGTCTACCTGCCCACCAGCCTGCATGTTTGAAAGAGATAAAGACCAGGCTTCAACATTTAACATTTCCAGGCCATTGCTGTGTCCAGTCACATCACGATTATTTTTTGCTTAATACATAATTTCTGAAGCACAGACAATAAATGTGTATTTGGCTTCTAGCTGGGATTCAGATCAGGTGAAGCTTGGTTTTAGCTCTGTGTCTCTAAATCCTTTGATTTCTCAGACCTGCTGCTCTATGAATAATTGAATTCATTGGCATGTTTTGTGCTTTGAAACCTCGCTGAAGATGAGAATGAAGTAATGGAATCCCTGTACTCTACATATCATCCCAGTGACAGACAGCAGGTTTGTGGTGGTCACTAGGTGTTTTGACCTCAGCTCATATCAACTACCCATCCTCAAAGCTGCAGTGTTCTTTAAGGAGAATGACCAGACAATGACCTGCAGTGTGACTTGCTTCAGACCCTGTACAGAATGTCTGCCCACCCCGCCCCCTTGTGTGACATCACTTGGAATCCTCTACCCTGCAAGCTGACCGCTACGAAATGGTACAGCAGCCCTGTGTCTTCTCATTGACCTCCTCCACTGGCTGCTTGAGTCTCAGAAGGGGCGGGTCCCCGCTGGTCACTGTGTAATAAACCGTGCTCCCGTTGGAGGAGACCAGGGGGAGGCGTGACTCAGCCGGGCTGGTCCCGTTGGCGAGGTGACCGTTGAGCAGCGGGTGGCTGAGCAGCTTGGTGGCGGCTCTCTGCCTCTTCAGCTCCGCCAGGGTCTGGTGGCTCCGCTCGTTGTAGGCAGCCCAGGGGTCTGTGAGGGAGCTGGGGGGCTCTGGGGTCGAGGGGCTCCTGGGGGCGTCTCCATTGCAAGGGGGGTGTGTGGAGGTGCTGGATAAGGAGATCTTCCCGTTCGTAGTGCTGTCAGCAGGTTTCTGCTCTTTGGCTGGCTTGGGGGTCTTCTCTGGCATTACTTTCTGGTTGAGGGAATATATGGAAATTAGTTTCATTCTACAGGTGATTTTTCCACAATCTGAGTAAGAAATCACAGTAAAACTTTTTATTTTACAAAGCTTCTGGACTTATTCTCTTCTTCTTTCAAATTGATTGAAATCTGCTGGTTGGCAGACCAAGGGAGGATTGCATGGTCAGTGCCGTGCTCCTCAAACCAGGTCAAGCCCGCTGTGTACACAAAGCTCATACCCAGCACAATGGACAGCAAGCAAGGCGACACTACCACTACTAGCAGAAGACACAACCCTGTCAATCTCTGCCCCCCTGCCTTACCGGAACGGTGTTCTCCTGATCTGACTCTCTCTCCTGCTCATCCCCCTCCCTGGGTGGCTTCTTTCCCCCCAGCCACACAATGGCCTCAGTCTCGTACTCCTTTCTGTAGAGATTGTTGCGATCGGAGATACTGGCCCTGCGCACCACCTTCCTGCAGAGAGACGCACACACACACACGCTATGACCCAGCTCCAGCAATCAGCTTCGCTTCCTGTGTCAAGGTATTTAGAATTAACGCTGGTTAATTCTAATCCTTCATTAAAATCAGAATCCATGCTGTTCACTGCTACACAGTTTAACATGTAATACATATTCCTTAAGTTTTATTTCCCCATTAATCAGCGATCAAAAGACTTTTTTTTTTTCAGACGCTGTAACATTTGCATAATGAAACTTGTAATAAATGACTCGGTATGTTAGTGCTTGGGCTTTGTGAGAGACAATACCAAGCAGACAAACTTTTTGACTAAGACTGTCATTAGAATTCCTTAGAATAATAATCTATTACACGTGGAGAGAATGCTTTGAGAAAAGAAGGTTTCAAACTGAGCAACGGGGAGAACACTAGGGGGCAGCACTCACCCCCGGCTGCCTGCACTGGAGGTCCTCCGACACAGAGAAGTCTTGTGTGTGAGCTGGGACTTCATGATGATGTCATGCTTGTGCTTCAGGTCCAGGAGCATGGTTTTCAACTCCTCGTCCTCACACAGGTCTGAGGAACACAACACAGCAGACCTGGCCGATCAGTCTCACTGAGGCTTCACTCCGCGCTTACACTGTCTATATCTGATCACCGAAACATTTTAATAACCAGCTTTCCCACTGATGACGATGGGACCTACTCATAACCTTTTGTTAACCCTTTCAGTCCTATTTTATCTCAGCGCCGTCGGAAATCACGTTGGATCCTCACAGGACTCCTAGGTCCCAGTCTGAGGTCGGGTAGAAATATACGTCAAATATATTGCTGTCCTTTTCTCATATACAGTATAACCAATAAAGGAGCATTGAATTATAGAACTTCATTTCAATAAAAATAATTTGTTTGCTATTTTATTTCACATTTACAATGGCTTTCATTTCGAGACATGGACAGCTGCTTCTGATGCAGGGGAGATATTAGCAATGCATTACTTATGGAGTGCAGAACTACATTAGAGCAAGCAGTTTAGGAAAGTTTCTACAGTTTGGAATGTGTTATAAAGATTTGTAATAATCTGTCTGCAGATCATCAGTCTAATAGATGGATTAGCAGCCTGCTGGGATACACAGACAGTAGGATTACAGTAGAGCCAATAAGCTGCAAGCTAGTTTGACAGATGGGCAGGAGAGCAGATACTAAGACAACAAGACAACAAGCAGACCAATTAACAAACAGACAGACAGATACACACACAGACAGACAGGCAGACACACAGACTGACAGACAGACACACAGACAGACAGACAGACAGACAGACAGACAGACAGACAGACAGACACACAGACTGACAGACAGACAGACACACAGACAGACACACAGACACACACACAGACACACACAGACACACAGACTGACAGACAGACAGGCACACACACAGACACTATGGTAAGTTAAAGGCAGTCAAGCAGTGTAGCAACAGATCAATGCATTGGCAAGGCAGGATAATTACCAGCTGTGTCATCATCACAGCTATTGTTATGAAGGTTTGGCAGTAAAGCCTATTGTATGAAAGGGGGTAGGGGATTACAATAAAGGTTAGAGTGCCCCTGTCTCATGAATCCTGGAAACAAGGATTGCATTGGTACAAATGGGACTCAGACCCAGTTGTTTTTTACATTAAGACTCATATATGGAGGTTGTGTGGGTGAGTGAAAGGGGTTTATTCTTGAACTCACCGATAGGAGTCTCATCCAGGTAGGTTTTGGCGTTCAGACTGGCTCCATGGGAAACCAACAACTCAGCCACCTGTATCTGGAAACACACACGATAAAACAATCACACCTCTGCACAGGGGTTCCAGAGTTTCCATGAAGGAATCCACTGGAGAGCTCTGGATGTCAGTCTGTCGGTCTGTCTGCCATTGGGTTCCAAATTTTTGGCAAATTACAGTACGGCATAATTGCAATGATTGCCCTTCCAGCTTCTCTTATTTCCACCGGAACTTTTTAAAGGGGCCAACAGTAAACGTCCTGTCCATCTAAATAGTGTGTTCCAGGAGTTTCACTGTGTTTCTTCCTTAAGACATGTCGATGGTACTACATGTTTTAAATAACCAACAGTGAGAAGTACTAGTGGAAGGAAAGCTTTTGGAGGTAAAGGGTGAATACAGTGTGTCAGAGACTGGTGTGTGTAAATCCACAGCCTCTGCAGCGTGGGCACACCCAGCCCCAACAAGGCTCACTGGTACTCCTGGAGGGATGGATCTGACCAGGGGGTTTGTAAAGGAGTGTGAGGGACTGACCTGCCCCCAGCAGGCTGCAGCATGGAGTGGCAGCCACCCGTCGAAGTCTCTGATATCCACCCGGGCTCCCTGCTCCAAGAGAAGTTCTGCAGCCTGGATGTAGCCATTCGCTGCAGCTATGTGGAGCTGGAAAGAGGGAGAGGAGATTAGGACACAACACTCTCCTTATACAGCTTGATGACAACATGTGAGACCAGTCCCTTTCAGGATCTCAAGCTTGCGCCAGTACTGCTGGTAAAAAAATAAAAGTTTATAGAGCTCCCTTCACAACCTGCTAAACCCTTGGGAAAGCACACGATATCAGGATCAAATTAAAAGAACACTTGAAAAAAGACCTCAACCTTAAACCCTGAACTGCGTGTTACAAACAGGTTCTCTTAAAGGAATGGGGGGATGGGGGATGTCAGGATCACATGAGAAATGAGATCAAAATCATTTCAAACTTACAGAGAGATCCTGAGATTATCTACCTTGTCATCTCGACATAACAGATGCTTTATTTTTATTTGTTTGCCCTTGTCCTCAAAGCGCCACGACAGAGAGATTAGGAAGACGAACGGCACCTGATACGATCTCTGATAAATCCAGTTGTGTTCCGGCATACATGTGCACCAAATAACCAGGGGAGGGCAGCATTGAGTTAAGCATTGGCTCAAATACCCACAGCACACCCTGCATGATGATCGAGCACGCTCGCCAACTCACAACGTTGAAGCAAGACTGAGGAACGGGCAGGTAGAAGAGATAAGCCACCTTCAGGAAATCCAGCCTTCTAGTTCTCTGCTACAATATCTCACCCATACTACAAACAGTGGACTGTATGTGTAGTTGGACTCTTATCAAATAAAGTATTTCATCTGTCTGTTTGGAGATGTGAATGCAGGATAAGACATACAGGGAATGCTCAGAAACCCGTCACTGTGATAGATTGAGTTCTTAGCTTTGATTTATTACAGAGGTAGGAAGCCTACAGTAATATATGCACTCTATCATTGTGTCTATTAACCCATTTTTCACTTCTTCTGCAGAACGGCTCTATCGGTCCAGGAAATGCTGCTTTCCTCTGTTTTCAGTCGACCCAATGCTGGAATATTAAGCAGTGAATACGGAATACAACCACACTTCACTGTCCTGTATATCCAGCGCATAACCCTATCCGTTACTCTGAGGATAGTCCCTGTAGTGGCCTCTCTTCGCTCCTCACTCACCAGTGTGACCCCCTGCTCGTCTGTCTTGCTGAGGTCCTGGTGGCTCTGCAGCAGCTCCTGGATGTCTGAGACCATGCGCTTCTCCACCGCCACCCGCACCTCGTTGATCATTTCCTGAGTGATCCCTGAAAACAAGCGATGTGTTGGATCAGGGAGGGGGGCTTCGTGACGTGGTGTGGTGGGCTAATGCACTGGTGTTCTTTCACCTCTAGAGCCCTGGGTTAAGTTACAAGAGAAATGAGTTTGGGGGTCTCAACCATCACAAGGTCTGTTACCTCGGGGCACATTTCCAGGTATAAAAAAGAGATGGGCTTAGAGACTGAACCTGGGTCTGATCCCATTGGCCATGCTTGTGGAGTAATGCAGGGAAGCTCACACTGCACTGCCCAGGGCTAGCTCACTTTCTTTTTATTTTCATTTACTTGTGAGGATTTTGGATCATCTCTTATAAAAGTGTCCAACAGTAAAATCACAGCAAAGTGTAATCAAGCACAGTGAAAGCATGATAAGCATTGTAAAGAATAACGAGGTACAGTATGGTAAAGCACAATTACAAACCAGGGTAAACTATGGAAAATGCAGAGTAAAACCATGGGGAAAAATACCGTGCATAAATAACATGATTAATAAAATTCTATTACTTATGGTCACAGACCAAAGATATTGTAACAGGGATTATTTCTTTGTTCTTTTCAGAAAAGAGTTAAACTTACTCAGAGATCAGACCTTGCTCTCCAGCACGCAGCCCCTTAATCTTCATAGCATTAACGCAGAATGAAATTCCCTTGAGCCACTGTGCAGCACCATCTGCCCAGACGAGCGCTAAGCCCCCTGGCCGCCTCCCCCACCTTCCCCTCACCCCGCCCTCTTACCTCGATTGGCCATGGCCATCTCGATGATGTCAAGGGTGGGGTCATCCTCACACAGGTCATAAGGCATGTTGCCATCCGAGTTCACCGCCAACAGGTCAGCGCCCCTGTGAGCAGAGAGGCACCGTGACACACACTTCAATCCATCTTAGACTACACAGTCACTACAGTACAGCATTCACTTTGAGAATTTCACCAGGAAGATCTGCTCTGGAAATATAAGAAAGATAACTCTACAAACTGACAACCGGTAAAGTCATCTAAAATACTGATATGCATATCTATACCCACTTGAACTTAGTTTTCAGCACAAGACATTGAAACTATTGAATTAATAATCCCAGGGTAGTCACTCTGTAATTAGTTAAGAGTTAAGCAGGCCACACCATCAACACACACTGATTTGAACTTTTGAGACAGTCAAGGACACAAACAGATTGCCAACTTAGTTTGTGGAATCACAGACCTCAGTTTCAGCTGCACTGAAGTCAATATGTGAGGACCCTTGTTATGTATTTAATACAGCCTGCATTGATAATATGCAGACACTGTTTCAATACAGAATGCAAACAGCGCATGCAGGAAGGAGTATTACTCAGTCAAGCTGAACACTGATCTCTGACACGGAGATTTTTATTATGTGCCCCAAGAGCTCAGTAATTCCAGAATTAATTGGAGAGCGTTTCAGCATGGCAGCTGCATTCAGACAAGGAGAGCACATCTCTACTGTAAAAACAGAACAGTGTTTTTTGCATTCTAACAGTTCTGATGTTTTAAAAGGTATTCTTCTTTCCACTTGCTGCACAAACTTTTCTTACCACACTCTGAGACTAAGACATCAACCCCCAGAACTGGGACGTCATACAGTTTTTGACGGTACCGCTGGCAATCGAATAATGAGTTAGCCTTGCATCTGACTCTAGCTATTACTTTTTCCGTTGAGATTTTTCAGTAAGGGTTAACCCGTGAAATAACCCACTAATGAACTGAAAGATCAAAGGGCTGTGGTGGAATGGTGTTTCTGTTCCCCGCACAGAGCCCTCACTTATACTGATATCGCTGCGCTTGGGAGCCCAAAGAGACAGACAGAGAGGAACACCAGGAGGGGACCGGTGAAATCCATGCTTAACAGGGCATGCATTATTCAAGCAGCAGAGTGATTGAAAAGTAATCTAAACAGAAACGTTACTAAGCTAACTGAACTGGCTTCAAACATTGCTGCATGCCACCTACAATGTTAAGTGGTCCTGAATGATCAAAGTTTTTACTCCCCAGTGTAATTTGCATATGTGTTTCATTAGAGCTGTTAATGTGACATAACTAGTGTGTGTGGTAATAGTAAAAGCTGTATGTGCACAGCATGCACTGCAGTGCCCCTATGGGCTTTGTGCTGTGGGTGCTGACGGAGGGACTCACTGCTGGATGAGGAGCTCGACCAGGCTGGCGTGGCCGCAGGTGGCCGCGGCGTGGAGGGGGGTCCACAGCTCGTTGTCCTGCGCGTTGACGTTGGCCCCGCGGTTCAGGAGGATCTTTGCGATCTCTTCGTAGTTATCTATGCAGCACTGAGGAGAGAGGCACACAAGCACACACCAGAGTCAGGCTGCTTTCATTTAACTCGGAAAGAGCACACTGTGAAAAGATGCATTTTACAAGAAGCATCTCGGTAAGACAGCAGAAGAAAAACGCCCTGGAATTACAAGCAGTAACTTTCCTGCTGAAACCCTGACAGTAATTGGAAAGGGAACTTCGCAATTTCCACATGCAGTTGATGTTGGGGGCGTGGTAAGCTCTTTAATGTCTGCACTGAGTGCTAAGTTGTTTAGGGAATAACAGAAGGCAGTAAAATCAACAGCTTCATTTTTACGTACGCACACGACAATGGTAATTCTGAATAACCTCTTCAGACACTTCCAGCTACCCATTACCTATGAACTGAAGAGTGAGGGTGACTGGTTTGTTAGTATTTGCACGTTCTGCTTGGGCCCCAGGACCTCAGACTAAACACAAAGCTGCTGCTTCTTCATTCCGAGAGGTTATCTGCCACCCAGCTGGGCGTATCCTTCACGCTTCCCCTGAGCCCTCATCTCAATTACGATAAAGAGCTTTGAGACACACAACATCAAATATTTAGTGTTTAGGGCAGGGAAGGATCAGACTAGATGGGCGCCCAGGGGAACTGCACTACAGCAAGTCCACGCGAAGCATTAGAAACGCCCCCCTCCTCCCTCCAAACTGTATTCCGTACAGGAGACGCAGTCTGCACCTCATGCTCTTCCTGCATCATTAACACGCTTGTCACTTTGTATCTGAGCTGATCATTGTTATCGGAATGTGTCTGCATTCAGCACTGGAAGTAAACGTGGAAGAATCTTAAACAAGGAAAGCAGCGTTTCTAGAGTTTGATTTAAATACAAACGAGGCATCACTTTATAAACAGTCGCTATACTGGCTGAATAACTCTCACTTGATACATAACAATTTCACAATATATTTTTATCAGGACCGCTGTAATCTTTATACAATATTGACATATACTCTGAGGAGGCTGCGTGGGATGCTCAGATATTAAACATTTTCCTTTATAAAAAGGACGCAGTCACTCTTACAGCAGCATTTGCTTGCCACGCTTTAATTACAGACAGCTCTCTGAATGTGACAAATAGCATTGTGCTGTAGCAATCCTAGCTGGTGGGTTTCCACTGAGCTTCACATATCACTTGCACATCCAGTCATGCGTGGATATCCAGCTGCATCCATTAGCCTCGACAATAAGGATGGAACCCGAGGCATAAAGTGTGTTATTAATGAAGTAAGAAAAGAACAACTGAAAACTCACAAGCTGACACGCAGAAGCACTTGTTATTAAACCCACGCTCTTCACCCTCCCTCTCTGTTCCAACAGAGACCATCAGGAACAATGGCACCCCTTCATCGCCCTCAAAGCACAGCATTCATGCAACTGGATTTGTTGAGCAATCAGATTACGCCTTCATGCAAAGGCTAACAACACAGCTAGTGTTAGACATCAGTGGGGGTCCTGATTGCCAGTCAGGCAATGCCAGTGGGCGGGCTGTAATAGGAACAGCGATAGCAGACAGGGCAAGTAGCTTCTCTAGTCAGTAGTCTTTCTGCCTTGTTTGACCCTGACCATTATCAGGTTGCCAGTAAGGGCAGCCGTGTGTGCTACCGTGTGACTGCTGTATTCTTTTCATTGTGTAGGTTTATCACTCGTATTGTGCTATAAGCTTGTCAAGGTCTCTGACTTGGGTCACATCTGCTCCTTTCCTGGTTTAAGTGATTGTGCAGTACAATAAAGCCACCCGAACTCACCTGCCATTGTTTGCATAATCTTAGTGACTGGCTCCTACTGAGTGCTTCCTGGTTCCAAAGCATTCAGCCCCGTCATGCAATACATCCTGTCCTGCAGTTTCTATATTGCATGTCGCAGAACTCCATCCTGACCCCTTGCAGAGGCAGTGCCCTGGCTGGGGCTCCACGCTGACCCACCCCTTATCCACTCTGTGTTCTTACCTGATGCAATGCAGTCAAGCCGTCATCATTGCAGAGATTGGGATCCACGCTGTTCCTCAGTAAGTAACGCACTGCAAGAGAGGAAGCAGAGTCAGGATCCACTGGACACTTCAGCAACGCTCACGGGCCCCCGTGTGACTTCTGTACTACTGTGTTTGAAATGCAGACGGAACACGTCCCCTGATCTGACATTGGCAGTGATAAGCCCCTTCACTCAGACACTCCCACTCTCACAACCAACCCTGCAGCCTCCAGCACTCCATCATACAGCAAACACTGTAATACAGATCACACTGATAGAGGCATTAACATGCCGTTATTCAAGGAACTCTAATAGCCTTGCTGTTTTCTTTTTTTGCTTGTTTTATTTATATAAAAAATACCATAAAATACAAATCCTGCCCTGATCCTGTAAGCTGTCCGGGAGGATTACAGATGAGATTTCTTGCAGGGTTTGTAATTGTTGTTTTTTTTTTTTTTTAAATCCTTGGCTAGCCATCTGCTCCAGAAGCGACTGTTCCCTACGCCTCCCTGCATGAGCAAGGGTTACCCTTCAGGATTTGGACCCGAGTCAGCTCAGTGATTAATGTCATATTTGCACTGTCTGTGAGATTTACAAGGGCTGATTTTGCAGACTCTTTCATTGTCTGATGACAATGTTTTTTTTAAACAGCTGCTCACAATTTGGTTTGTATATACATACAGGGGATGTCTAGAAACTCCACCATGATCCCAGAAACGTACATCAGTTTTAGTCATGGTGGCAGATGTGACAAATTCTGTAGAGCGCTGCTATCATGCACCTCTTTTGCAGGTGCATCACAGACCACAGTTAACTGATGCACCCATACCTATAAAGAGTGTTTCAGGTGGAAATGATGACGTCACATTAAGATTTGACTATACAATGCAGATCCTGCTGTAAGATACAAGCTGGTTTGCAGCTCCACTCCAGGTCAGAGCGGACAGAAAGATGTGCAGCGCATGAGGACATTAGTAAAGGCTTCTCGTTGAAAAGTGTGCATAGGATCTCTGCTTGTGTTTCGCTGCACTGCACAAGTTATTGAAAACCACTGTCATCTGTGCAGCCAAGCGCACTGTCAGCAATGATCGTCCCTTTGTGTTGTATCTGTATTTCTTAATGCTGTTCAAGCCCAGTGGTTATCTCTATAGATACCACTGCATTCATGTAGAAACTGCAAGCCAGAATCATACTAAATACAGTCCCTGGTCACACAGACGCAAATCATTTCTCCAGCTCTTCTGCCAAGAATGTGTTTGTATACGAGAAGATCTCTGGAATGATGTACTTTCATACTGTAATAGTGAATCCATATTTCTGTGAGTATAAATGGTTGGACTTGTTTAAACAAAGACTCGGTGTCTTGCATGGGCACATGCAAGACAAACTGAGTCACCTCATTATAGAAAGACAGATAGTTAGAGACGCACTGTGGACTGACAGGGACACACTGTCAGGCTCTCCTTAATGAGGTAAGCAGATGTCAAGGCCCAGCTGAAAATAATTGATTTATTTTATGATACAGTATTATGACATCATAATAAAATAAGCATGGACCGGGAGACACACTCTTAATCCATAATGCCGTCCAAGCCAAAGAAGGTACAGAGCAAATCTGTGTTTCACGACCCAGAACCCTAACCCTGATGCACAGAAATCTTACAGGTTAGCACATAAACCACAACAGATCTTCTTGATGTCGTTTAAAATCTAATAATGGCCCACCGTTTAGTAATAAAAAAAACAAATATCATCATGAACACATGAGCAAGCCCTGTCGTCATGGAATCAGTATCCTGTTACCAGGTACAGTCCTGCCTGCAGTGCGTCTTTCCATTGGGCCTAGCAAGCATCTGTCTTTGACTGCGGCCAGCTGAGACCCTTTGAGGTGACCTGGCTGTCCTGAAGTGCTGAAGGAAGAAGCGGCTCTCGGGTTTGGAAGGTCAGTTAAATGCAGTGTCAGCATGAGATGAATGTCTGTGAGGTGGAAGCGATCCGGTGACATGTGGTTCTCACCTTCAGCCATCTCGCTGAAGTTTTAATCTGAAACAAATCTGCCGCAAAGTTTACAGAGCTACTCAGTTGACTATTCACTCGCTGGCAATTAAAAAAGATGTTTTCCAACAGATAACAGAACTGCCGTACGAAGAAAGGAGCTGAGAATATACTCCTTATCAGCCCCGGACTACTGAGTGGGGACTCTGAGGAAGGCTCCAGCTTATCGTTTTAAACCGCTGGCTATGATGAAGCCTGAAATCACTTTTTAAATTCTCTCTCATCTAAAGTCATTCTGTACCTGTGTGGCTGGTGAGAAAAGTCCTTAATCTCTCCTAAGAGCAGCGACGGTGCAGGCACAATTGTACTTGTAATACAATAGATAAGAAAATATTTCCATAAACCTTCTTTTCTTTGAACAGGTTCAAAGAAAAGGTTTCAATATTCATTTTAATACTGCATTTCTTTCCTTGGCAAATAGAAGATTTTACTCTGGCAGCCACAGCAGAGATTTCCGCTTGTCAGGTAGTTATTATCGTTGAAATGCAAATCATGTTCTGTCGATTAAAATAAAAACCTGGACTGAATCACGGACACCAGGATCGGGGGTTGCGTACCACTGGATCAGAAGATACACTGATGACCAATTTCTATTCTTGTAGTTTGGTCAGCGGGTCAGTTAAGCACAGAATAACCACAGGGAATGTTAGCATGATGGAAACTGATCAGACACTGAGCACAGGGTTTCAGTGTGGATGGCAGTCAACTAGTTCAAAAACTACAGTCCCTGTCTCAGTCAGGTTTCCTACACTGATTTTTGGGGTCTATTTTAATCTAAACAGCACTGTATCTTTATAATGGACCCTGCCACAGGGTGAAAGCCCTCCCGTGGTGAAATGTGGGTGTTGGGGTTGGGTTGGCAGGGAGGGAGGGGGTTCAATTCCTCCCTGTCAAAACACGTGGGAATGTGGCTGGAACAGGTGTATAAAAAGGGTGATCACGGGTATTAATGTGAGAATTAATGGTGGTGTTGGAAGTGAAGGTGCTTGTTGGTGTCCTGCCCTGCCCTGTCCTGTCCTGTCCTGTTCATGTGTGTCAGTTCTTTTTGTTTCACTGTTTGTTTTGGCCACTGTGCCTGTTTATTTTGTTCCAGTGTTTTGTTATGTGTAATAAACGTTCGCATTCGCGCTTCACTGCAGAGTCTCTCTGCTTGCCGGTCAACATCCTGGCCGTGACGCCACCCCCGTTACACACCCCACGCCTTTTCAATGCAATAATGAAAGTCACATAGAAACGCAGGTCAGGTTAACAGAGTTAAAGCACGATGGTATTTAGATCCACTGGTGTTCAGATCATTAAAATACAGCCCTTAATGGTTTTGTCTTGCATATTTCTGTAATACAGGTTAAACGACAAACAAAAAAGACCCTTTACTCTGAAATCTGATTCTTAAGATGTTAGCAATGTTTTTTAATTTTTTTAAATTTGAAGTCCACATTAAACACATGAGCTACTACTGCCACCTGAGGCCTCGTTGTAGTAATAATGGAAGCTGTGAGCGATGCAGCTCAGATCAGACAGCAGAGGTGGAAAACTGGGGGTTTCATGAATGCCATCGGGTTTCTCGTTTGGATCAGTCGCCAGTAGAACCAATATGAAAAGTCAATGAATCACTGTGGAAGCTCACAGAAGGCAATCATGAGGTACCAGACAGGCAGCATTATATTTAAGGACTACTTCCCTGACAGCAAACCTCATTCTAATTAGAAGTTCAGACTTCGGCTTGCTTGCGTTTGGGCCAGAAACCCTGTGTAAAAAGCCAAAGCAGGGTTGTCATGGCAACACAGGAAACTCCTAGGCCTGGAACCAGTACTCTTATCAGGTGTCGGCAGGAAAAGCAAAACTCCCCAGCACAATAGCCCTCAGCCCCCAGAGAGATAGAGCCTTGGGTCTTTACTTTATTCGGACGGCACTATTCGTCTCAAGTTTTTACGCCTCAGGCTTGTGCTTCTGTAGAAAGTTGTTCTACAGAAACTTTTTTATGCTCTGTTAAAATGACTTTCATTCTCTTTGGACATTCATCAGGAAGGAAACCAGGGCACATTTATAATTAGCTTCACCGCACCAGTGTTAAAATTAAACAAGACACAGCTTTTGCTTTCACTGCAGTGTCTCTTATCTGTACAGGAAAAACAAAAAAAATATCTGCAGGCTATGCAGGTGAAAATCCAGCTAGAACCTAGAAATACATGACATAGGCAGCTGCAATGATGAAGGGAGAGTGTGCCAGCTTACAGGGCGCTACAAATGCTAGAAATTGGGGGTATTGATTGTTAGATTCAGGGGAGGGTAGAGACCAAACCCACTGCAAAACGGAAAACAAGGTCTGTTCACAATAATTCAGTGTCATACAATGAAGAGATACATGAGGGTAACCTTGCTGTCATATTATCAATCAGGGGAGAATAAAGCCTGCTAGACGTAACAAGCACATGGCTTTTCATCACGGCTCCAGTGTCCTGCTCTCTCCATACCCCCTTCACCCAGTCCCTTTATCTCTGAAAAACACACCCAGTTGTCTCCTGACATCAACACTCCCTTCCGAGGGCTGGATACTTCAAACTTGGGCTCACTTCTCTCTTTTCCCTCCGCTGCAGGGGACGGCCTGGCAATCACTGGCTGAACTACACAGGTTGCCTCCTGCGATCTGCCCTCCAGTATCCATGGCAACATGTGTTAAGTGGGGAATTAGAACACCCTTCTCAGTTGCAGGGGGGGGGGGGTAAAGGATTCCTACACAGCTATGTTAGCATGTAAAGCACGGCCCAGGCATTGTAATTACTGTCATCTAGAATAGGAACAGGGAATATACTTTACTGAGGTTAAAGGGAGATAGGAGGGGGTAGGCAGTTTTAAAGGAGTGGGTTCCTCTGCAGTAATCGACATATCTAATTTTCCTCTCATTAATATTCCTTTACAAACGTCAATAATGACAAATCTTTAAGTATATCAAAAAATAAACGGTGCAAGCTTTTTACCGGAGTAAAATCCTAGTAAACGTGCCTAAAAATAATCTGTTAATCGCCCCGTCTCCTAAATCCCCATTGAAAACAATAATCTCACGACTGTAGGTCTGTTACTCTGCTTTTGCACTGCACTTTAAAGAGCTCTGAGTTTAAGACAGTTTAACATGAGCCAGGAGTGTAGGGCTGCTTTCATAATCACTTTGCCCCAAAGCTGTTTAAAACTGGATAGGAGACACAGTCTTGGGGTCAGTGTTGAAACTCTGTCCGTCTTTGATCGAATGCGTGAATGTAGCAAAACCCCCCTGCAACTTACAGATAGGGGTGTGTTCAAATGTCATTTCCAATACCGTACAATAATGCAACAATAGGGCCATCATTTACATCCATTTATTAGCCTGTATCTTCTTAAACTGGATTGTATTGAATGTACTGAAGTTCTTGAATGCCCTGAAGTGTCAATAAGGTACGCTCATGCCTTGTGAATACAGCCAGGACTGTCTTTGCAATTACTCAGTGTGCAGAAGCATTAGTCTGTGAAAGCTTGGTCTGGCGTGTCAGCCTTTAACCAGCCTCTGCAACCTCTGTGCCCCTTCCCTCGTTTCTCTGGATGATCAATTCAGATGTTTTCACAATGGCCATGTCTGCTTAACAGGGCAGGTTCATATCCGCATGACTCCACGTGCAGAGCCATGAGGCTCACAAGTATGAGTGTGGCTGTGTGTGTGCATGTGTGTGTGTGTGTGTGTGAGCGCGTGCGTGCGTGCGTGTGTGTGTTTGTGTGTGCGTGTGTGTGTGTGAGCGCGAGCGTGCGTGTGTGTCTGTGAGTGAGTCATTTAGAATGACATGACATTCAGCATCCAGTGACTAGCTGAAAAGCTGTCCTTCCTTGCCAGACATCTCTCCATTTAAAAAGCACTTTGGATAATGGTAGCGGTTAGACCTGTGATCTTTGGATAAAGGCGGTTCAATTAGAATTAAATCTGCCTTTCTCGAACTCCTCAATATGATATAAAGATGAAAGTAGATGAAAAGCAAGCATACTCTGCAGTCATCTATATGTGCCCTGATAACCTGTATTTCAATCCGAATATTTCAATTATATATCTTAGAAAAGCAGTAAGCATGTTTCCTGTGATGAACTAGCAGATTCTTAGAAAGTAAAGCATGCTTTTTGTGTCTAACAAAGCTTTTGGGTCCATGTGTTATGTTATAATAAAATTGTAAATATCTACAGCAGGAGCACTGCACTGTATACTGTATTAGGTATCTTTCTTCCTATTTCAATATATGGATCCATTAGTTGACAGTTACATCTGCATTGAGTGGTTACTCAGTGGTGCTGATTATCCCCATCGCTGGGAGAGAATCACATTTCAAACCATAGCTATAAAAAAACAGCAAAGAATTTCCAATTAAAACCAGGCTTTCTG
>NC_054592.1:494241-544241 GCF_017654505.1 Polyodon spathula
ATAGCCAATAGCTCCTGTTGTGCTTAACACCTTTTTATAGATAATGACAAAAACTAACAGTTGTGAAATTAACTCCTGTTTGATTAGTGCAGCGAGTAACAAATCCCATCATGTATAGTACTAAGGCAACTTAGTAAAAAAATGAGTAAGTAGATTCTGATGTACAGTCTGTTGCTGAATTAATTTCTTGTGTTAAGAAGCATGTGATAGCTTTGTTAAAGGCACTGACATCTGTGTATCTGTTTTTTGCTGTTTCTCCTGTACCATTTCCAATTTGTTTTGTACTGGAGTACTGTATTTCCATAGTGCTGACGTTCCTGCTGTCTGCAGCGCCAGAGTTGTTGGAGTTCTTTGCTAGTTTTGTAAACATGTGACTTGGTTTAAATCTTTTTTCCCCTGCTCTTTGTTACATGGTTCCTGTTACAAGTCCAAATGTAAAAGAAAGAAAGCCAAGCCCAAAATTTAGAATGGGGTGGGTTTTTTTTTTTTGGTTTTTTTTTTTTGGTTGGGCAATATCCAGACAGATCTGTTTAAATTCAATACAATTTGAAATTGTTTATTTCCCATTTTATATGTTAAACAGAGAAAATATTTGAGGTTTTTGAATATTTTTTTACTTTAATTCAGAACCTTTTAAATGGTGGATCCGTAGAATTGGTTTTCATTTTACAACTGTGTACACTACGTGCAAATCAAAATGCATCATGTTTTGCGAAGATGTAGATCCATATTTGGAGTGCTTTTGTAACTGTAGTGTGGTTGAATTTTTTTTTTTTTTTGGACTTGCGTATGACTTTCCTGCTCATTTTTTGCATTTGTATATACTGTTCAGCATAGACATATTTGTCAATAAACTGCATTCCTTAAAGAAATGATCCAAATGCGAATGTTTACTTGTCATTGTGCTACTGTATTTCTTCATCTGGTCATTAGATGGGATGTCAAGGAATACAATCACATTGGTCAGCCAGGTTTGTACACACATTTAGCACTGCGAGTACAATTAGAGGATCAAAGACCACATTTTTGTGTTTTTATACTCTTTTTGTTTCTTGAAGCTATTAGTTTTGTATTTTGAACATCATGTAAAATGCACTAATAAGCAAAGCCTTGTAATTTTACCATTTACATTAAGTGAGCTTTTGAGTTGTAATGTCAACGGTTATGGCAGTCACTTTAAAATTAAATATTTTATGTTGTGGCAAGGGCAAATGCGTTTTCGATATTTCAACTTAATCACCATATTATAGAAAACAGTGGGTCTTTGTGCATTACCTACTACACTGTGGAAAGGTAACACATTTGTTGTATGAAAGCGCTTTGGGATGCCTTGGCATGAAAGGCTCTATACAAAAAAAATTTGATTGGGGGGTGCCTGTCAGTTCATGACAAACCCAAACAATCCACAGTTGGTACACAATTCTGCAGCAGACTAATAATGAACAGTGTAAAATATATCCTGTTATACTTGTGTGATCTAAAAAAATAAATACATAAATATGTGTTTTTCCTTGAAGTTGAATATACTTTTCAGTGGGATTTATAGCATTCATATTTTTAAGAAGACATTTTTAATTGACCAGAAACTTGAGGCTCTATCTTTTTGTTCTGGTAAGGGTTTGCTGTCCTGATCTTTCAATATGCAGGTCCATCACATACACACATGTCTGCTTTGATAAGGGCTGGGGTTTGTTTGCAAGTGTATTATTGGGGATGTTTAACGCTGCCACTGCTGGCTCATTACAGTTCTCAACCACGTTTAAAGCAGACCTTGATGGTTTAATGGGTCTTCTGCGGTTATTATTTGAGCCACCTAAAAAAACGGATGTCCGTTTTTCCTTTTGACACTGGATCCCAGATACTTTTATCGTTGGTGCTGAATTGTATTTTTTGGGCAAGGTAAGATTTATTTATTTGTTTATTTTTCTTCTGGAAGTGTTCCAAGTAAGCTTGGTGGTTATAAAATTCATGATTTCTGGTTAAGGAGATTGAGTAAGGATCCGGGTCTGCTCCCCAAGACCAGAGTTATGGAAAAGAAGGAACATGAACCCTTGCGAGCAATCTGCATGCTTTGGAATAGTAGTTGACAGCTGAAGGTTATGTTTTTTGTAGTGGCTGTCGCATATTTACAAACCTGTTCGTGGCAATGAAATAAAGGTTTTTTTGTATACAATAAACTTCAATAAAACACTGTGCTAACATGATGAGTAATAATCACCATAACTGGTTTTAAGGGCTGCTTCCCTGAAGAAATCTCAGCATCTAGTAAATGGAATCACAAACTTGGGTTGAAGCCTTGGAACTCCCACTCAGTACTGCTGTTTTGATGTTGTTAAGCCCCTGAAGGGAATGGAACTATCACTGTTGCTGCTCTATAAGTCTGCAGTACTGTAAATCACGTGCGGTAAAACAATCGCAACATTATAGACACTGATGTGACTCAGAATATTACCTGTTTAAGACCTCTATACAGTGTGTTTGAGCATACAAGATGTTTTTTTTTTTTTTTTTTTTTGATGCAGAAAAGTGTAATAAGTTTGTGGCAGGGACACACGTTCCTGGCTCATTCCGTTGGATTTGGTGATGAGAATAGTTTTGCTTCTGTGGCTAATGTTATAATGGGTTGTGAGTGTAATTTGAGACTTGCAGACCTGGCACAACATAAACATGCCGTGTTTTAAAGAATACTTTTTGATGTAGTTGCAATTTAGCATTCTGAAGGAGAGGGGTTGGATTTAAAGTACAGGGTTCAGCAGCTAAACTTCAAATACGTTCAAATAAAACCAAGTCGTGACATTTCTAAGAGAATTGACTCCTAGATGGCAAGCTTCCGGAATCATAATTAAACCTCATTTGCATGTTTAAGGGAAGCGCTCTTAATTCTATTCCACAGTGCATGTATGAAAACTTACATACAATTGATTTACGAATTGTCAAATGTAAACTACAGATTTCAGTACAATAATGCTGCACAGTAAGTTTTGCAGCAACATAGAGCCTATAATCTTTTGGTCTTTAATTCCATCTAAATACACTGTACTTTATATACTATATTCAGCATTGTAACAATGCAATTAAAAAACACAATTTACACCATATGTAAAGACAATCTAGATTTGATTTAATGCTGCTACTAGTTATTCCATTGCCAGAAATAATATCCCCAGGAACAAGGGTCTACTTTGGAGAGGGACCTGAATAAACATCACGCTTGCATCTTTAGCAAAATCTAGAGTTGCAGCTCAGAATAAAGAAAAAAGCTGTAAAACCAATGATTTTCTATTCAGAATTGATGTGATGTTGCTTGAACATCTCCTTTATGATTTAGTTGCTTGAAAAAGTTTGTATGTCGTGGTCTTGAGGGTTAAACTGTTGCATCCTTGTGCAGTGGGGATCTCAGGATTTGAACTCATGACCTTTTTACTCTAAAGCGAAGACTACCAGATCAGAATTACTGGAAACTAAACTCCTTCAGCCAAGCCTGTGTGGGTTCTGTACAGTAGCCTGGGTGTGACCCACAATGCCCAATTGACTTTACTAAGTAAATGTCCACTCGGGGTCCTACAGCAGTTTTACTTGGTGCCTGTCACAATGGACAGGCAGCCTTCTGTGTTGTCTTCCTCATGTACAGCAGCAGTATAATTAATGGACTCTGGCAGACAGTTTGGAGGTGTGTCCTCACAGTGGGAATTTGTATGAAGTGCCTTTATGAAGTCTTATTTTTTCTTTGCACCTGACATGATCAAACACCAAATCCGACATGCAAGTAAATTGGCATTGGGATTGTGCTGCAGGTAGGGCTGGATTTTTCATAAATGTTAGTGTTTTAGCTTGTGTAAAAGTGTTTGTTCAGCTGTGTGCACCACAGGTGCAGACATGTATGCCTTTGGAAGTTTGCAACTGGTAACAGTCGAGCAGGGTTCTGCTTTCAAAGACTGGTACCCATCAATCTGGTGTTAAATGCTGCCCTTTAAGCAGCGAGTTGCACAATTGCCCAAGAGTTTTCCACTATATACAGATATGTGTTTTTTTTTTAATTTATTACTGCAGTTACTTTTTAGTGAGTTGCTGAAACTTGCTCAGTCTTATGAAAAGGGCCCTTAGCTTGCTGGTTTGTTTAAAAAATATGAATTCACTTCCACCAGGGTTTTTTTTTTTTTTTTATATAGATACAGTGCTGGTCCTGTTGCAAGTAGTAACAAAGTTAACCCTTAGTTTTAAGACAGTACACAAAGCTGTGCCTCTTCAGTTAATCGGCTACGCTTGTGGGATGTACCTGGTGGCATTCAACAAAGGAAAAGCTTCTGTTCGGTTTTGATAACAGAAACCTTGGCAATATGACGCTTCTGATGGGAATGTATTCACGCATGTGTCTTGTTTCTTACACATTTTATTAAATGCACCACTGTTGTGACATGCTGGAGCAATTGTGATGACAGAATGGGTATGGTGGTATTTGCTAGTAGCAGTTTGGGGTCGATTTGAAGATGCATATGCTTTACTCTTCTGGACACTAGACTAATTTATGAATGTATAGGCATCAGCAGACACCTTCCTATTTAATAATATCAATTAGCGACAGAGTTCTCACTGTGACAATCAAGACAGCTAAATTGGGCAAATAAGCATGCATAGGCTTGAAGCACCTCCTGGTAACCTGCACTAGTGGCTACCAAACACTTTGCAGACCCCAGAGATGAAGAAGCCACGTGTCTTGTCTGTGTAATTTATGTTTGCTGAGAGCTGGGTTTTGAGTTGTGCATTTTTGTGTGTTTTAGTGTGTACCTGTTTTGCATTTTGTAAGTTGTGATTCTCCCGTGGGGTCGAGATGTCGCCTCTCATTGTGGTTTGGCAAGGCGATTCCTAGGGTTAACAGTTCAATACATTGCACATTGGACTACGTGACCCAGCCACTGCTGGAGAGTGGAGAAAGGCAGGTACAGTAATTCTGACCTCTGCTATAAATTCGTTGTGTATGTTGGGGTTATATGGTCCAGTTTTGGTGATTTGACGTTTTGTATTGGCTGTGCGTAACGATGTGGTGATAATCGCTCATCTGCTTCGTACCAGTGGCGACGACAAACTCGCTACACACAGAGGTGTCTTAAGAACTTACTGGGCGGTTAGTTTCATTATTCACAAACTTAATATTGTTAATGATTATCCGTTTGTGTGTAATATTAATTTGTCAGATGTTACTGAATATACGGGGGATTTTTTGTTTATTTAAATAAATGCAGTATGGGCGATCGTATTTTGGAAGCATGCATGCAATAAAGGCAGGTTCGTGTGAGGTCTTGCAAACAGAGCGGGTTTTGCAGACTCATGTCTGGCTGGACTGCGAGGCTGCTTTTCTTAGCTGAGTCTGCTTAGTTGGGGGTTGGCGCTGCAGTGCAGGGATACCGTCAGAGTTTAACTGACATCCCTACTGGTCGAATAGCAGTGTTCATATTGTTCGTTTGCAGCCAATCAATGTGAACGTACAAGCAGGGGCGGGATTGCCACACCCTTCGCTCGGCTGCTGTGCAGAGTTGAGTTCTGTTTCAGCTTGCATTACTCTGCGGCGGTAATCAGTGGCTGCTTTTCTCCGGTCCAGGCGGCTTGTCGAATTGCTTGATCTTTGTAGCATTTGCATAGGTAAGATCTAGATTGCATGTGGTGTTTTAAACGAACAAATACCTTATCTTTACGTTTTCTGTTTTTGCATCTGTATTAGGCCACTAGCCTCGTACTGTAATAGTGAACGGCAGACAAACTAACGTCTTTTTGGGTGGAGATTGCACGATTGCGTCAGAACAAAATAAACGATTGAAGAAAATAGGCCTCGAAACTTTATTTACTTCTCTCCTAAAGATTATTCCTTGACTCTTTATTTTCAACTCTTTTGGTTAAAGTTTTTTTGTTTTTGTAGATCTGTCCGCAAATCCCGCCCTAAGCAAAGGCGACGGATTTGAATCTCGTCTGTAACTTTCCTGCGGTCCACGCCTTCCCCGCTTTTTGACTTGTTTCCTTTCTATTTGTATTTTATTATTACTGTAAGTGTGGACCTTACGAGAACGAGAGAACTGTAATGTCTCACACACTCCTTTTGAATATTTCCGTGGCATTTGATTTACGCTATTTGTACATCACACTCTTTTAAATAAGATATGCTTAACTTCCTGTTATTTTAATCTTCTGCTTACTGGACTTTCTCTTTATAGAAAGAGAGAGTGTGTGTGGCTTTGACAAATCATAACAACTTCCTGTACAATGCGTTTATCTTCTAAAGAATGCATCTGCTTTCTTTACAAACTCCTCTTTTAAGATGGGACAGCTAGCTGTTCTCATGACTTGCATTTGCGTACCGATTTCAACGGCTTTTACTTGCCCAGTATGAAAGTGCACAGACTGTGGTTGATCAACGGAATTGAACACAATATAAAATAAATAACAGATGCCTTTTCAGGCTTTCATGAGCTCCAATTGAAAACACTGTCCAGGTGATTTGAACTAAGGGGGCAGTGAGAATAACAGCATCCTGCTCTTTGTTGGCATTTCAGCCAGTCGTTTTATTTGCTCTTTGGTTGTCTATTCCTCCCTTCCTGTAAGAACAGGTTTTTTCTGACCAGGCAATGCAGTTGAGACTGGGGAGGTGCCTCAGATGGTGTCTGTGGGATTGCTCCGTAGTGCCTGTTTAGTACTGTACTGCATGTGATGAATACCAGTCTGTGTGTGTTAGATAAAAGAGCACCGTTGAGGTGTGTTTACACTTAAACAAACAACCGAATGTGCAAAAGGTTTCCTTTTAAACGCTCCCAATCATAAAGGTAAAACCAGTTTGGGCTAAACTTTTGAGTAATACCCTGCAGCCGAGCGCTGAGGAGGCTGTGGGGTGAGGAGGCTGTGGGATCTGGAGTTTTTTAAAGCCTTGTTTACCGCTTAACAGCAAATCATTTAGCAGTAAGGGGTATTTGCATTGCAAGTGCTGATTTGTTAAATGAGTTTAGGACATGTTGCATTGTGCTCTGCTAACTGCTTTCAAAGACCACTCCCTTTAAAGCAGGGGGAAGGGGGGGGGCACCGAAACACCATCGCACGTTTTAAATGCATGCGTTGTGCAGGATGAATATAAACTGCATTCTTCATTTTGTTTGTGTTTTTCTCTCCTCTGTTTTTCAGATGGCGGTGCAGTGTGTAACCAAGGTGGAGCTGTCGATTTCATGTCAAAATCTGATTGACAAAGATGTGGGGTCAAAGTCAGACCCGCTGTGCGTGCTATTGCAGAGCACAGGAGAAGACAAGTGGGTCGAGGTATGGGCGATCCTGTTTACACCGTTTCAACTGGAGCGGCACTGTGCCACTGGCTAATGTTCGTGCGTTACCACCTGGTTAAAGTGGTCACTGCGTGGCTTGCATGATGATTCGCTTGCAAACAATAAGGCATTCGCCAAGAATATTACTATTCAGTGCTTATCTTTAAAGATTTATTATTTTTTGTTATGAAAGCTAAAGTTTTTATTTACCTATTTAAAAGTGAAAGTTCTTTTGTGGTTGGGGTGAGTGTATATATACTATAGGTATAATTCAGAGCAATGTGATATGCAGGACTGTGTAATCTAGCTGACTTTTTGAAAGCAGCCCACAAACAGCATGCTTTAAGCTTGTGTTGCTGTGCAACAGCTGGACCGAACTGAGAAAGTGAAGAACTGCCAGAGTCCTGAGTTCTCGAAGAAGCTGCGGGTGGATTATTTCTTTGAGAAGGTGCAGAAGCTCAAGTTTGGAGTCTATGACATAGACAACAGCTCTGTGGACCTGGGTGACGATGACTATCTGGGAGGATTTGAGTGTACACTTGGGCAGGTAAGTTAATGGAAACAAGTTAAATAAACACAATGCAACAAAATAAATCACTTTCAGAAATAGAGGTGATCTATTACTGTCAGCTCACTACAGTGACTTCTGAAAGAAAATGCAATATTTTTATCGTACTATTTTATTCCTACTATGTAATAATTGTCTGAAGGTGTGACTTGTGGGTATAGATTTAAGCATGCATGAATGTTAGTTGTATATTTGAGAATATGTTTGGATTGTAAGATTGCACGCTTGTCATTTTAAAAATGTAATACAGATAGTTATAAAAAAAAAAAATAATTGACCCAAGGCGACTCCAGTAAAGACTCAGGTTTGTTTCATATGGCTAGCATGGCTGTTGGCGTTCAGGTTCCTCTGGGACTGGATGTTTCAGTGGGTTTCCTGTACTGATGAGATTTATATCCAATTCTAGATTGTGTCCAGTCGGAAGCTCATCAGGCCGCTGGAGTTGAAGAAAGGAAAGCCTGCCGGTAAAGGCATGATCACTGTAAGGCTTCAGTTTATAATAACTACCAGCTTATGAAACTCTTAATGCTCTGGATAAGGCAGATCCAAGCAGCTCTCATTCAGACTTGTCACGGGGGCACTACTGCTCATGGTTGGAGTTTCTCATTCGTGGCCTTTTCTTGTTGCAGATATATGGGAGCGCTGTTTGTGGTTAACCCTTTCAGCTACAAGGGACGTGTGTCCCACAAATGAAAATAATGCGACCCTTCTTGCAATGAGGTGCACAAAACAAGGGTTAAAATGTACTGACTGGTTGGATCTGGTCAATGTCCTCCTCCTCCTCCTTGATGCTTGAGTCACTCCAGTGAATTGAGAAGAAACAGTTTGAACAACCACTCAATCCTTGTGTACCTTAAGGGATTAAGAGCAGTTGTAACTGAAAACCTCTTGCTGGTGAAATGAGATCTGTAGTTTTGTAATTCATTATATGTTTGCAGAAGTTACTATGAAGTAAATAATTACAATTCTTTTTATTTTTTTTTTTAACTATTTCATCACTGGATGCCAGTAAACTGTTTTCTGTTGCATTGCTGCTGCTTTTCAAAAAACCTGCACATGCATCCTTTTGTTTGTAAGCTGTATTTTGATGCGTGCTTCGATTGCAGATTGGTGCAGAAGAGATCAGCGATAACAGGGCAATTGTTCTGGAAGTGGAAGCTCGAAGCCTGGATAAGAAGGTATCTCTCACCTTATACTGCAGTGAAGCAGTGTATATATGCATGCTGACGAGAAATGCTCAACACCGCTTGAGTGCAAGTGGGGAAGTCCAGTGCAATTACCGTCGGCATTGGTATGACTTGCTAGCTTATTATTCCTAAAGGTGTATGGAGTCTGTGTCTATTGCATGCCCTGACTGTGTTTTAATTTTTAATTTTTTATTATTATTATTGGTTTTTTTTTTTGTAGGACCTTTTTGGCAAATCTGATCCATTCCTGGAGTTTTCTAAGCAGGGGGAAGATGGCAAGTGGCAACTGGTTCACAGAACAGAGGTTTGGAAGTACTACCTGTAATCATTTTATTTCTGAACTGAGAATGGGCAATGCGTTCCTGGTGTTGGGCTTTTGGCTAACCACACCATCGTTTTCTGCAGGCAAATGAAACGCCCCTAACTTAGAATTTCAAGAAAGCTGTTTCATTTATTCTGAAGATTCATATTTGTGGATGATCTGTATGAAGTTTGATGTCATTGTGAAATGCTTCGATACACAAGCAGGCATGTTAATTCTCGCATGTTCAAAATTTTTATTTTAAGGTGATCAAAAACAACCTGAATCCTTCCTGGAAAAAGTTCTCAGTCTCTCTTCAAACATTCTGCAATAGTGACTTGAACAAACCAATTAAGGTAGGATGAGTTGCAGTCTTCCATACCCTGAACATTTTGGAATACAGTGCCATCACATACTTCAGATGTATACATTTTTATGCAAAGCTTACTGAGTTATTTTCATTAATTAACATGCCATAGTCAGTCACGTTCAAGCAAGAATGAAATACTTGCCATGTAATGTTTTTGGATCTAAAGTACAAAATAAAAGCTGACACAAAACAGTGAAGCAAACATTTTACTGTACTGTGATCAGTGCTCTGCCTCTGACTGGGCACCTGTACTCCCTGCAGTGTCTGTTTTGCTGTCAGTTGGCTTGTTATGATAAGGATGAAGACCCCAGCTCTGAGTTGATAGGGGAGGGTACACAACCACAGCAGCAGAGCTATTTGCAGCGAAAGACTGAGCAGTGAACAAGCTCCCTGTCTCCCTGTGCTAACCCCTTTCTCACTGGAGCCTCTCTTTTCCCTTTGCAGGTCAGTTGCATTGATTATGATAGCGATGGATCTCATGACCTGATTGGCAATTTTGAAACTAATGCAGCAGAACTGCAGAAAGCAAGCCTTGGCTCACCGGTGAGATCGAATTTCTTTTTTTTTTTTTTTCTCCCCCAAAAAAAGAAACTAAATGTCATGCTTGTGTTCTTGGGCTCAGCTGTTTGGTTGAGGTGTAAAACTGCCACAGTTTTCTGCACAGAAATACACAGACATTCTCAATTTATACTGCATGTTACCCATCTGGGGTCTGTACTGGGTGTGCCCTAAAATTCACTTTTATGGTTAATTCAGAATTAAAGAAACAGGAAAACGGGCTCGAACCATGCACTGTTTAAAGAACTAATCCACGTGTTGATTCAGCTCGAACAGTTCTGACCAATAAGCATTTCAAAGAGAACTGTCACTTCACTACCTTTCTCCCCCACTTCTTTGTAAGATTATATCATCTTGGTTTCATTAGTGCTGTTAATAAGTCTTGTGTTCCTGTGTGTTGTTTTCTTCTTTTACTAAAGGCAGAAATTAATTTAATATTTATTTTACCCGTCTCTGTAAAGGTTGAGTATGACTGCATTCACCCAGAGAAGAAACAGAAGAAAAAAAGTTACAAAAACTCTGGAGTTGTGAAGATAAAGTCTTGTATGGTATGACATTAAGCTTACTCTTTTTTGGTCTTGCATCCTCAGGCAGCTGTCTGTAGCTTTAAACACTAATCTTTCAGAGGTACTGCAGCCTGTTCCACATGCTGTTGATGAGCCCTGTATGTAATGTGTAACTAGTCTTTAAAAAAACACCAGCTTCACTGGCATGCCTGCTCTACTGTTACTGGCAGATGACAGTGGAAAAAGAAGCAAATGATTTATACAGGTACTAAATATGAGTATTCTTCTTGTGATGAGTTTAAAATTATACGTGTATTTTTTTTTTTTAAACAGATTGAAACTGAGTATTCGTTCCTGGATTACGTCATGGGAGGGTGCCAAATTAACTTCACGGTATGTTCTGCCGTTGCTGTTTTTGGCATTCACATAGTTAACGTTTCTCTTCACATAGTAGCTTTTGATTGGTGTGTTGGTGTCTGTTTTTCTTCCAGGTTGGTATTGACTTCACCGGGTCCAATGGGGATCCCAGATCCCCAGATTCCCTGCACTACATGAGTCCCAGTGGGATGAACCAGTACCTCACAGCACTCTGGGCTGTGGGACAGGTGATTCAAGATTATGACACGTAAGAACACGTCAGTATTTGAATGAATTATGCAGCTGACACTGCTGTACCGTTTGAGAATTATAATCCAGTTAAGAAAAAGTGAGTTTTTAGCTCGAGTTGGTTGAAACAATATTCCTCTGTTTTGCTTTGCAGAGATAAACTGTTCCCTGCCTTTGGGTTTGGAGCCTGTGTTCCACCGGACTCTAAGGTAAGACTTGCTCTTGTAGGAGACGTCCTTATTGTGGTGTTCAGGGGATGGGGTAGGTGGGAGTGTTCCCAGTAAATACTAATAGCGTCCACTCCTTTCAAGGTGTCTCATGAATTTCCACTCAACTTCAACCCCAGCAGCCCTTACTGCCAAGGTAAACGGCTTCATTCATTTTAGATGCAGTAAATTCTTACCTATGTAATTTTAAATATAGAAAAAACATGTGTTCTTATTAGCGTGTCTTTAGAAGCTAGTCTTTGGCTCAGCAGTAACAGGTATAATTATAGGATGTGGTAATGTTTAGAGACTCTAGTGTTACTACCACCACAAGAAACTATTGTATTGTAAACGTTGTATTTCAGGCATATTGTATTGTAACCTGTATTTCAGGCATAACTGGTGTCGTGGAAGCCTATCGTGCAGCTTTACCCCAAGTGAAGCTGTACGGACCAACCAACTTCTCCCCCATCATAAACCACGTAGCCAGGATTGCGTCTGGAGGAGCACAGCAGAACACAGCAGGTGTAAGTTCAGAGTGTATTCCTTTCTATAGGCAAGGTCTTGGGACTCCTAAGTACTGTGACAGTGTGCACCTGGTCGAGACTCAGTTATTATTAAGAGACATACATGCGGTTTCACAATGGACAGGCTGTGTCTTGTCATGTCACGTCGGGAGAGAAAATACTAGTTACATAAAACGATAGCTCTCCTGTCTGCCTGGGGTTGTCTGTAGGAAAACATTTTACATGCGCGCGCGCGCGCGCGTGCGTGTGTGTGTAGGCAGGTATTACCATCAATGTGCCAAAATCTTTCGTTTTGTCGACTTTCACCCTGTATGGAGTTTTATCTGAGTGGAGTTAGAAATAGTAAATAAAAATATAGTGAGTCAATGAGAAGCCCCCACAAATACAGGAGTGTGTGTGTGTGTGTGTTGCCCCCTGTTAGACAGGCCTTTGGCATCGTAAGCTGACCTCGACTCTAAATTAAAAAATGTTTCTTGCAGCAATATTTTGTTTTGTTGATCATCACTGACGGGGAGATCACCGACCTGGACCAGACCAGACAAGCCATTGTGAACTGCTCCAAGCTGCCCATGTCCATCATCATCATTGGGGTGGGAGAGGCGGATTTCAAAGCCATGGAGTTCTTGGACGGAGACAACGGTGTTTTGAAATCTCTGACTGGAGAGAGTGCTGCCAGGGATATTGTGCAGTTTGTACCTTTCAGAGATTTCATGAAGGTAAGCGTGTCCTCTCTTCTGCTGTAGCAAACCAGGATAGTGTGCGTTAGTCAGAGTCCTTTGACACGTCTTTACGTGTGTGTGCGTGTAACTTATATTTATATGCAATGATATAAAAAATTGAGGAGTGCCTATTGTGGATTAGTGCCTGTTGTGGATTAGTGCCTGTTGTGCTAATTATTTGGTGCTTCTGTGAAGTACTGCTAATGTGTGTGCTCTTTAAAGAATAGGCATGATCATGCTCTTTACTTCTAATGACCCAACTGTGTGGATCGTATTTCTTTTGTACAGGATATTTACATCAAGTGCAATCTGATGGCTGAATGCAGTAACGGTTCCCTTTTTGAAGGGTGCTTTTGTTTTGCTTGTCCTGGGGCAATGCTGTAGTGAGTGCTGTGCTGTGCAGCCCCCTTCACTGGTGCCTGTGCTTACCGTTTCCCCAGGCCCCTAAGGAAGCCCTTGCCCAGTCTGTGTTGGCTGAGGTGCCCAGCCAGGTTGTTTCCTACTTCAAGATGCGCCGGCTGGCTCCAGTGCAGCCCCCGAAGCCTCAGGCGAAGGTGACCCCCTGAACCAGAGGAGCAGGACCTTTCCTTTCAGCTCTGCCTCCTCGCTGGAGCGCCTGTGTGAAAGGGAGGGGCTGCACTGCCCTGTTAGACCTAATCTCATTCCGGAAGTTGCCACTTATTTTTTTGATATTTTTGTTTAGTTTAAGAAAAAAAAAAAGTACTACTTTTAAAATTGTAATTGTATTATAACAAAGATTAAGCCAATATAACAGAATAGGTCAGTAATGTGAGTATTACAGTCCTAGAAAAATGCATTTTGGAGTTTCAACGAAAGAATGCCAGTCCTTATTTTATTAACAAAGACATGTGTTTACAATATAAATTTCTGTCTTGTATTCATGTTTTTGTGTTTTTTTCATGGAACTTCTAATAGAAAGGACTATCAGCTTAGCGTGCACTGTAAACAATTGCACTTCCAAGCTTTTCCTGCTTTTTTTAATGTATGTAAACTATTTGCAGTGATGCCAGTATCTGCAAACTGTATATTCTGCACCTGCTTATAGTGTTCATACTTTTTCTTTAAACTGCAGTGTGACAATGTATGCAAGTTATTTGCACTTCTCTATAAGGGATCTTGTACCAAAGTGAACTGTTAAGCCTTACTGCAATTCCATAGGTCAGGGTTCACTGAAACGCAATTTCAGAGTTCCCGTCCTGGCGGTCCGTCACATGCTCTTGCAGGTGAAACTGTGTTTTATTGTAGCCTGTGCATGTGAAGTGTGGCTTTGGCTGCAAAATCATGTTAAAATAAAATAAAAACCTTTATTACTGAATGCATGCTTATGATCTGGGTGTCAGCAACCTCTGCATTGTGTTTGTACCACTTGAGACTCTTTGCAGTCCATTTATTCAGCACTTGTCAGGTCCAATTTATTTTCACACGCGCTGTTTAAAGTTTTTTTTTTTCAGAGTGAAATGGGTTTAAAAGACATTGAATGGCAAAAGGACACTTGGTACTGCATCTCCAGCCAAGCCCCACCCCGTATTCACTGTATTTTCTACATACCTCTTTATAGACGTGCATACTGATAAATCCACTCTTGATCACTCGTTTTATCACCAAACTCCTCAATAATGCGATCCAAGTCATTATTTTATTACTGTAATCTCCAGAAAGCTCTGCAAATGTCTGTGATATTCTTTGAGTGCTGGATGCAGAAGCAGCTGCCTCCTTTATGTCTGTGTTATCTCTGTAGTGGACGGGGCGATGAGATATGCCTTGAAACGGCTAGAGACCTGTGCTTTTACGTTTTTTAGTTGATGTTCGACAGGGTCCGACATCGGACTGGAAAGGGAAAATTGTTATGTCGGACCTGGTCCAACACAGGACCCCAAATGGTTAAAAGTGTTATGAACCCCCTTTTCCCTGTGATAGCGCTGTGGTAGCAGCTTGGTTTATCTGAGATCGTTCCTCTCCAACAGCACAGGAGCTTGCTGTTAAATATGTACAGCGAGGGTGCTGGGTGTACAGGATGGCAGTAACATGTGGTTCTGTACCTGGCCTCTTGCTGCAGTTTCCTTGTTTTCTGATTTTAGTTCTCTTGTTCTGGTGGTATAAACACAGTGCAGTGGCTGAAGGAGAGCTGTGCACCTGGGCAAGGCTTTTCTGATATCATTCTTGGAAAACAAGTGTAATTCATAGATTTCTGTTGAGTATCTCCTGTACAAACACACTTTTGATATCAAGTAGTTTTTGCACCAAAAATGAACAATAGTAATGATATGCATTGTTCTTAAAATGCAGAGATTCTGCTTAAATGCCACTTACAAATCTAATGTCTTGCAGAATATGCCGTAGATATGCTTCTGTTCTTTCTTTAACCTATGGCTTAGCGAGGCAGATGATGGGAATGTAAGCATTTTCTGTTGCATCCAAACTGGTGTTCAGTTTAAAATAAAACCAGTTTCCGCATGCAGTGTTATTTTGTGGCTTTGTTCTCAACAGATGAGTAGCCAATACAAGGGTGCCATGAAGTCTTTACCCCACCCCTGGATTTTTGCAAATTCAGCATGTACAGTAGTGAGGCACAAGGCAAGTGCTTATTCATTATTGCCCAGCAGTATGAAATGAATGGCTTGCACTAACTTGCTTTTGAATTCCAGGACCGTGCTGCTTTTGCAAATTCTATAGATTTAGGGTTGGGATATTTTGGAACTTCCTTTCGGAAGGATTAGGGATAAAATGAAGTTTCTGATTTTGAAAGCTTCATCCCTGTAGTGAGTGAGTTTTACAACCTGCTTTGAATGCAACAGAATGCTGCTATACAACAATATATATATATATATATATATATATATAGTATAATAAAACAAAAACAATGTTCAGATGTGTCTTGGCTTTTTCTTTCATGTATTCGTTTTGTCATTTTAACACAGGAACACCAGGAGGCTCCTGCAGCAATGTGCTTCGATTCTCGCCTCTGCAGATTTACTGTTACAATAGATACAATAAAAAGCACATTCACACTTGGTTGTAGTTGCTAACTGGGATGACATTGACATGCTGTGCAAATTTGGTGTGGGCATGCCATGTGTAATGACACCAAGCCACCAGTAGATGGCAATGGATACTATCCAGAAAGCTGTGCGCTCATCTGGTGCAGGAAGCAGTAGGGTTGGAACGTGTGAAGTTTTATGCAAGAACTTTTAAAGCGTTTTTCTTTAAAAAAACAAAAAAAAAAAAACAAAAAAAAACCCAATTTCTGTTCAATGTTGACAGTTTTTCTTGTGTCACGGAGGCAAACTTGGAAACAACTAAGTAATTTGCTCACTGCCTGGCAGATGTATTCTTTAAACTAATCAATTCACAGCATGCGATAGAAAATGTGACTGACTTTGTCTTGGTACTGGGTGCTATAGATTTCTCATCTTTGCAGACATCAGTATTGCCTTTTTATCTTGACTGCATTGCTCCGCAGCATTGAAGACTGGGTTGCTAGTTTTTGCAGATGAAAGAGAAGGCTAGGAGGTCTTTGGTAATGCATGAAAAAAACTGGGGCTTTCTTTCATCTTTTGACTCCTCCTTTCATTTAGTCATGCCTTAAATGTGGAGACTAAAATAAAAATAATACAATCATTTCCTCATAATGGATCAAGCCAGTGTTGTGTGTGGTTTTTTTTTTTTTTTTTTAAACAAATGTACAATACAGATAACTACAAACCCCTCCCTGTTGCTCTCAACCCAGAGTCAATAGCTGTTTTATTTGCCTAGCCTGGGACAGGTCCTGCCATTAGCAGTGAAGCAATTTCTTGTGCAGCCTGGGCCGCCCTCCTCGTGCTCTGTGTGGGAGTGGTTGAGCAGACTTCAGAGAGGGAGTTCCTTGTGCCCTAACCTGCTGGGTGAGTCAGCTTCTGAATCGGTGCAACCTGTCGATCTCGCCAGAAGCAACGTTGCTCCCGTGCCTGAGTGAGCCTCCACTGCCACAGCATCAGCGCTATTCCTCTGTGAAGCTACACCTGTACCAGCGCGACTCACGCTAGAGCGCAGGCAACTCACAGGGGCCTTCAGTAAAACAACAACAATGCAGAGTACATGAAAAACCAGAGAACTGCCTGGGAGTGAACAGTACTGTATCCAAACTAGTTTGTAAACGCCAGCAAAATGTCCATCGCTGTCAACTTGAAAAAGATCTCTAACTTGCCTGGAAAATATGACCGACAAGTGGAGCTGATATTCAGAGGTAAGCCTTCTTGTCTCTAATTCTTTATTTAATGCTACTGCAGACACACTTAAAATAAGATTGAAGGATAAAAAAAACAAAAAAACCAACTTTGTTCCCACTTTGTTTTTCAAACACAGAAAGGGCCCTATTCACAAAACTTTAAAAATTGTTTTAAGGAATCTTTTTTAAAGAATAGATTTTGTAAAGATTTGTGGTGTTCTTTTAAGAATAGACAATGATCAGCCTCTTCAGCAACGTTGGTTTGTTATTGAACATAGAAGATTAGTTGAGAGATTGTAGATCCTTTCAAAGTTTTCGTCCACTCTGTTGTCTGTGCTCCATGCGCTGACGTTTCTGGTAGTGTGCTGATATGTAAATAAATTCTGTTCACCTGCGGGGTCTATCCACTCAACCTCCATCTCGATCTCCTGCCTGTCACTCAGCAGCGAATGCTACTCTGTCGCAAGCATTAATACCCTGTATCTTTCTAACAAGGGATTTAGGGGAGCACTCTAATGAAAGCTGAATCCCAAAACAATAATTGTGTGAATATAGTAATTGTTACAGCTGTGTATAGTGGCATTTAGAACCGAATTCCTTCATCCACCTTTTTTACATCTCCGCCCTGACTCTGACCCCACCGCAGTTGGATATGTGATGGATTACTGTGCATACCACTGCATTAACCCTAACAAGCCGGGAGCAGAGCATCACTACCCTAAACGCACTGCCTGGCTGGAAGGTAGGACCGCATTCCGTTCCCCAGTCATGCCTCTTGTCTCTGCTGCATGCCCTGCGCTGAAGCACGTTAAAGGGCTGCCTCTTCAATTTGAACTGCACCACAGAAAGGACAGGAACTTGATTGTCACAGATCAGCGCTCTGGCTGGTTCAAGGAACCCCTTACCCTGTTCACACTGGGAGTGCATCCTGGTTAGGTAACATGGCTTCAAGCGAGAAGAAGCTGTTGTATTGCAAAAGCAGCTTTAGTTGAAGGCCTTGTTTTGCAGAAGGAAACTGTGCAGGTGAATTTCCTAGTTGCTGGAATGCTGTGAGTAAAGAAACAAGCAAAGGCAAATCAGCCATAGTTACTTTTTTCAGGGAACAGTAAACAAATGTGCCTTACATATACAAAGCCCGTTGGCAATATTCTTTATCATGTAAGCATTGTGTTTAAACATTGTTCTTGTCTTGCCCCCGAGTATACCCAAAGCTGTTTCTTGTCTTCTTAAGAGAGAGGCTGTTTGTTTCAATTCCATTGCCATGACTCTAGAGGTTTTTTCACACTTAATACTCCTACAGTAACACCTAATTTTTACTTATTTGTTTTCAGGGTTCACCCACAGGATAAAGAAAACGCAATGTGAAAGCGAAGCTGTATTCAATGAGGTAAGTATCTGTCTCAGTGCTGATTTCTACTGACTTCTTTAGCAGGTACCAGAGCTTAACCTTGACTACATCGCCTGCAAATCTAATTGAACAATTGATCTGGTCAACAACGGCACACATAGCTTGGAAACCTGTCTGCCATTGTACAAGTGGCATACCTTTTGAATGGAGCATTCAGTGATTGCGTCTCATTTAACAATGCGCTCAATGAAGAAGGCTGATCGGTCCTTTTAATTTAGTTACAATATACGCACTGGTGTTATCAAAAGATACTCAAACACAATCATACAAACAAGTACATTGAGAAGAAAGCTTGTGCTTAGGACTGTTCCTCTGCGGGTGGAACAGGCGCTTCTCTCGCTGGGATTCTTCTGTAAGGTGCAAGAGCAGATTATGTGCTGTGGTCGCATTGTCAGATGCATGATGTTCCAGGGTCGCATTGTCAGATGAATGATGTTCCAGGGTCGCATTGTCAGATGCATGATGTTCCAGGGTCGCATTGTCAGATGCATGATGTTCCAGGGTCGCATTGTCAGATGCATGATGTTCCAGGGTCGCATTGTCAGATGCATGATGTTCCAGGGTCGCATTGTCAGATGCATGATGTTCCAGGGTTGCATTGTCAGATGCATGATGTTCTGTGGTTGCATTGTCAGATGCATGATGTTCCAGGGTTGCATTGTCAGATGCATGATGTTCCAGGGTCACATTGTCAGATGCATGATGTTCTGTGGTTGCATTGTCAGATGCATGATGTTCCAGGGTCGCATTGTCAGATGCATGATGTTCCAGGGTCGCATTGTCAGATGCATGATGTTCTGTGGTCACATTGTCAGATGCATGATGTTCCAGGGTCACATTGTCAGATGCATGATGTTCTGTGGTTGCATTGTCAGATGCATGATGTTCTGTGGTCGCATTGTCAAATGCTTTAGTTTTAAAGTGAAAGGTGTGTATTAGTAAAGGCTTTGACGATTATAAAGAAGGGTTAACAGTTTTATCACAATAATATTTTAATGACTGTTCATCTCTTCAAACACCAAATCAGCATTTTCAGGTAAAACTTCAAGAAATGTGCTTTCAGTTGACTTTGTTTCTTGTAAGTCTAACTGAGCATTTTAATAGCACATTGCTAGTGTAATTTTTCAAGTCACACTATAAAGTAACTATAAGTTTTCTTATAAATACCTTTAAGTTCTATAACTCTGTATTGCAGGAGCCTATTATTATTATTATTATTATTAATTTTATTAATAATAATAAAGGTATAATGTGGTTTAATGGCTAATGAATTTTCTGTACACTCCTCTCTCCTGCTTTCACACACATTGTAATTTTCATAACTGAGTCACTCTGAATATGCATCCCAGTGCTTTCAAGTTACTTCCTATTAAACCAGGTTCAGTAAAAATGCATTTGCATCCTGCAAGTGAAACGTGTCATTGAGCTGACAGGGAGGGAGATGGAACTGAAAGATTTTTCTTTCCGGGTCCCTCAAGTGTTGATGCTGCTGTGGGAGAGAGGGAGGGAGTATTAGAGCTCTGATCATTATTGTAATTGACCAGCTGGTGCACTTGGAAGCAAGGCTGAGCATCAGCTCTGAACATGTGGGCAGCAGGAAGGATCGCAGGCGCTTTCGGAGCACTGGAGCTGAAGCATCATCTGTCATGTGTTCTAGAAGGTTCAAAGCGTTCTTATTTTAGGTCTTTAACCTCCTCAGTGAAATGTATGACTTCAGAGCGTGTGTATGTGTGTGCACAAACTGTAGATTCTCTGCATATTAAAAAGTTACTCAATGCCAGAGCTTTCGGCGCTGATTGTAATATATTGAATTCTTGATCTGTAATGCCTTGAGGAAGTCCTGGGTGTTTATGAATAGTTGTTGAGATTCTAATATAGCAGAGGTTAACAGGTTCCAGCTCTGACTGGGCTATGTTAATGCTGCTCGGAGGAATCCAATCCCTTCACACACAATGCTATCAATGAAGCCACTGAGTGCCGTGGTCACTAAAGGGCTGGGACTCTGTGCTTTATCAGTGCCCAGCTCGTATTGAACACAGTCATCCTGACCACTGCTCGCTGGCTCTGTTTCTGAACACTTTTTGATATCTGATACAGTAATGGCTGAGTCATTCATTTGGGTGTTTCCTAAGTAACATTCCTGTGTTTAAATAAATAATATAAAAACGAGGGCTGGACTGAAACTCACAGAGCTGTTTTTAATTCTATTTTGGCTGAGTTCCTGAGAATATTTCAGCACAGTCAGGCGGTTCTCGACATATATTTAAGACTCTAACATGTCCCTGTCGCCTGGGAGAGACAATGGGAAAAGTGTAGTAGAAGCGTGAGCTAGAGCTTAGTGGTAAAGCCTAGTGAAAGTATAGCAAAGGAAGGCTAAAATAAACGAGAGAGTCCTCCCACACACACCCACAAACCCACCAGCTCTGGATGGGAAGGACAGAGCTGCAATCAGAGTATTTCACTACACAGAACAAACAACCACAGAACAAACACTGGCCAGGCAAAAGAAACCCAGCCAAGCAAACCCTCCCTTAGAAATGGTGCTGCAATTTAAAATAGGACTTCTGGGTAACGCGATCTCTTTGAGAGGATCTACCCAGGAGTCGTGGTGGTTTGGGTTCAGCATTTCCAAGCTGTGTTGACCTAACGACCACATCCCTTTCAGAAGAACAGCTGGAAAGCTCACCCCTGCAGTCAGTAATGCCTCATCAAACAAGGGGATTAGGGATCAGATTCGAACAGCACCGGTCTCAGGCAGGGCAAAGCAAGATGAAACCCAACATGCACAGCGTACAGTATGTGCATTCAGCTCAGGGTCTAGTGAAAACCTGATCTCTGTTAATACAGGGCTGTGAGATCTCTTATTGTGAATAGCAGTCAAACAGGTTCATATGTTTACAAAAGGAATAGCAGCAGCATAGGAATTTGTCTGCTTGACCTTCTAATTACATGATGTCTCTAACTACATGTTATATCACATTAAGTAGGTATAGTGGTGAAATTACAATGCAGCAGTTTCCTGCCCTCCAACAAGCTCTCTTCTCATTCCTAACCTCCACTAAACACCATTTGATTAGTTTGCTGTCAGATTTTTTGTACGAGGCGCTATCAAAGTGTGACCGTTCACTGTGAAAAAATACTGACAAAAGTGTTCTTGTTGAGATTTTCCGATGTGGGTTCAGAGTAAAAAGCAGCGGACTGTGAAAGCACACTGCGAGGGTCCAGTTTGATAAACACCTCTCTAAATATTCAATTCCTCTTTTTAGCAATTCACCTGGCCTCACTATGGGAAGCTCATCCCAGAGGAGATGCTGACAATCAAAGTCTACAACTGTAGCAAGGTCTTCAGCAATAGGTGGGTATGGAACAGCAGACACAGGGACCCAGTCAAGAGCAAAGCTTAGTGAAGCAGAGCACTAGCACAGCAGAATAGCAGAGAGCTTTGAAAAGCTTTGTGCTTCGTGCTTAGGGTAATGTAAACATGTAGTAATGAGCATGGGCTAAAGCGTGGGAAAATGCAGTGCAAGTATACCAGGTGAAGCCTTCTGTGGGTGGTAATGAAAGGATTGCCAGTGGGCTAAATTACTGTCACCTGAGTGTGTTATACTGTCTGAGCGAGTCCTGCTTTTGCCCTCTCCTGGGTGTGTTATGCTGGGGGAGTGAGTCCTGCTGTTGCTCTCTCCTGGGTGTTGCTGTTACCCTCTCCTGGGTGTTGCGTGCTGGGGGAGTGAGTGCTGCTGTTGCCCTCTCCTGGGTGTTGCGTGCTGGGGGAGTGAATGCTGCTGTTACCCTCTCCTGGGTGTTGCGTGCTGGGGGAGTGCACCCTGCTTTAACCCATGTGCTGTTCCTCTCCCACAGGCTCCTGGGGAAGCTGGAGATCACTCTGCAGCACCTGGTGTCAGCAGGGAGGCTGGTCCTCCGAGAAGCTCTTACTGACAAGAACTACAGTCTGACCGATGTGAGTGAGGGATGTTAACATTGTTTTTTGTTCAGTTTTTTTTTTTAAACATAATATAACTGTTATATTAAGAAGTTAAAAAAAAAAAAATAACCTGAACAAAAAATGTGTTATTCTAGTCGGCAGAATATGCCTCTCCATTGAAGAATATAAAAACAAAAAAAGAAGGGAACAGGTTGAAAATAAAAACCCCTGGACTGTTAGCAGTACTTGAGGACTGGCCACGGAGAGCCATCTGTTAAACTGAGGCTCTTTGGATGTGCTAACTATTAACTGTAACACTTGGCAAAGCTGCCAGCCCACACTTGGAGTCCCTGTAAAGAACCCAGGAGGCAGGAGGGGGATGGGTGCAAGCTCTCACAAAGTCTTTCCGGGCTTCAGTCTGTACACCTGCAGGATCGTGTTTGCTTTCTTTATGTCACAGAGGCTGTTGCCTATCCCATATCCTGGAGACATGACATCACCTTCAAAACAGATAAACAAAAAAGTGTAAAGGAGGGGGAAGGACAGTACACCAGACAAGCAAGAACGGTTCATACACTTAGAAAACAGTGCTCCCTCCAGACCTCTTAATTAACTGAAAGAAATTGAACTTCGGTATTACTGAGATGAGCGATAAAAACTGCAGGGCAGAGATGTATAAAATGAACTTGATGGAAAGAGGATCTCTCTGTGTATGTCAAGCATCCAGAATGCCCTGCATAGTACCGATCTCATGGAAGTGGTCAAACAACATTCTTCGCTTGTGAGTCAGATCCCAAGCTGGTGTGCAGGCCAGGCCCAGTGTGCTGCTGCTTTGCAGTGCAGTGGAGCGTGGGGACGCTTTTCATTTTGCGTCTTTCTCTTTGCTGGTTAAGATTGCAATCCAGACTGTTTTACCTCATATTTACAAGCATGCTAATTCTTTGCTTTTCAGGTGAATTGAATCGCTGCTGTTGTTTTATGTACCGTATTGTCAATTGCTATCCGGATGTAAAACTTGACCGTTAACAAACAAAAAGGACTCTTTTTTTCCCCTTGTGAAACTAGACCCTTCTTAGCTTCTGAGATATGAGGAAGCCACTGCAATATCATAGAATATTTCTGCATGTCATATACGTGAGGGAGGTGTGCTTTATTCCCGAGGTGTGTGTTATTCACACGGTGTGCACAATGAGATTTCTGCAGTGATATCAGAATGATTCTGTGAAGCTACACGGCTGAGTGAGCCTGGTTTCGTTCTCTCACAGGTTTTCATCGAGTTGGATATCCGGTATCAGCCACTGGAAGGCACAGCGGGGGGCTGGCTGGAAGATGACTTCCTCTCCTCCCACGATGAAGATGACGGGTATGTCTGCACAGTGCCGCCCTGTCCTCATGCTGCTCTGCCTGTATTGGGATCCCCCCTGGTGTATTCAATTGTGCTCCCACTAATGTAGTCCCTTTTGTCTCCTCCTGCAGGACTGGACTTATTATACAGAATGTCGGCTATTTCGACCCAAAGTAAGTGTGGTTCTGCTTGAGAAGTGTCCCATTGTGTTGTGTGCAGAATTTCACTTTACATTAAGGATATGTTCTAAATATGTAATAACATATAATACACAAAGGATGTTAAGAACGTGTATTGTTGTTGTTGTTGTTGTTATTATTATTATTATTATTATTATTATTATTATTATTATTGTTATTATTAGAGATGCTTATCCATGTAAACTCCTGGTTAACACTAGTTTTGGGATCCATTATTAGCAGTTATATGCAGCCTATAAATAAACCTGCTATTAGTCACTCTATGAACAGGTATACATTCTGATTATAAACAATGAGCTGCAGTGTTACTGACCCCCTTGCTGTCCCGGCAGGACGAGGGAGGTGAAGCGCACTGACAAGCTGGACCGCGAGGCTCGACGGCTGGGGAAGAGCCTGGTGAAGAGCGGAGAGGAGGGGGAGGAGGGGGACGAGGACGATGACGACGATGACGACTACGATGTTTCAGAAGTCGAGTTCTCAAACATCAACTTCACACACATCAAGAGGTGCAGTGACACATTAGAAACTATAGATTATTGTGCAATACTGGAAACCCCAACAATACTGCTTTTGTATGCAGGTCTTTTGGAATTCTATTACTATTGACAGTTTTCCTATGCTTTGCCCATGGTACCTGCCATAGTTAACAATATTTTGCAATTTTATATATATATGCTTTACCATACATCTCTGGGCTTTACAGTGTTTCCCTATACTTTGCCATGCTTTCTGTATGCTTTATCACACTTTGCCATGCTTTCTCTATGCTTTACCACATTTAGCTATGCTTTTACTATAGGAAACCTTTGTAAGGGTACAAGTGTGGCAATGCCCTGGCTGTCTGGACTGACTCAGGAGGGCTCTGATTTCTCTTGCTCGTGTTCCCTCAATGCTTGCCCTGCCTTTTAGCTGCTTGATCTTTCTGTTCACAGTCGCTGCCGATTCCTGTCAAAGACTGAACTGACTGCCACACCCAAAGTGCAGAGTTTCCAGGTAAGGCAGAGAGCAAACAAAACACAGCCCCTGCTCCACTGAGGCCTGGGGACCTTAGATACACTGACACCTCTAGTCACATTTCACAGAACCTTTACGTAACTTGGTGCCTTGTTCAGTGGAAGGAAAAGCAACCATTTGTAGCAGAGGTCAATTTAAAAAGTTTCAAGCGTGTGATTATTTCAGTATCAGTGCTCTCTCTCTCTCTCTTGTTCTTTTGTCCCAGATCAACGTGAATGTGCTGGAGGCTCAGAAGCTGGTCGGGGTGAATATTGACCCCATGGTTTACGTGAAGGTGGGGGACGAGAAGAAACACACAGCAACACAGAAGTCAACAAACTGTCCTTTCTACAATGAAGTAAGCAGAGTTCTGCCATAGTGGATACACCCATTCAGAAACCCATTACAGGCAAAGAAAAGACCAGCAATACACTGCAGATACCAAACACAGAACAGAAGAACTGACACCTTGAAGTGGAACCTGTGAACCCACCTCCTATTGTGTTTGAACCCGCCTCCTATTGTGTTTGAACCCGCCTCCTATTGTGTTTGAACCCGCCTCCTATTGTGTTTTCTCATCTTTTCTCTTTCTTTCAGAATTTTATGTTCGAGTTCCAGGAACCCCAAGAGGTTTTGTTTGATAAAGTTGTTGAAATTTCAGTAAGTTTCTCATTTTCTTCATTTTCTGCGATTTTATACATTTTTGGACAAATTTATTTTATTTTTTTTATAAAGTCCAAGACGGCATTGAAAATTGTGCATTCCCTTAACAATTAACGTTCTGTAACAATGTCCTTTTGCTGATATACTGTAATGCAGACAGCACGGTGTGATCCGGATTCATGTTCTGGGGGTTGCAGTTGCTCGATCCCTGTGTAAATGCATGTCTTTTTATTCTGAACAGGTTGCGTATAAAAAGAGGTTCTCGTTCTTTCCCACCTGGTTGGGAACATTCAAGATCGATATCAGCACCGTCTACAATCAGCCTGGTGAGTGTGTGCGAGGCTCCTCAGCTGCCAACCAGGGCCCAGGCCAGCATTGACCAGGTTTGCAGAAGCTCCTTTACCTGGGCAAGTATTGACCAGGTTTGCAGAAGCTCCCTTACCTGGGCCAGCATTGACCAGGTTTGTAAAAGCTCCATTACCTGGGCCAGCATTGACCAGGTTTGCCGAAGCTCCCTTACCTGGGCCAGCATTGACCAGGTTTGCAGACGCTCCCTTACCTGGGCCAGCATTGACCAGGTTTGCAGACGCTCCCTTACCTGGCCAGCATTGACCAGGTTTGCAGAAGCTCCCTTACAAGCGTTTACTCCATTAAAAGCAAAGCAAAGCGTTATAATGCACAGTTACTGCATGTAGAAGCATAGGTAAGCATTATAAATGATAGTGAGGTATAGTAAAGCATGATAATAAACATGGAAAAGCAGGATAAAGTAGAGTAAATGCATGGAAAACTGCAAAGATACAATGTAAACTCCTATAAGGGTTGTGGAACCTGACAATCACATATTACTGTATGTTGTGTTGTCTACTGTAGCAGAGAGATACTGTGAAACCATTTTCCAAACATCTGTTTCCATTATTATTAAAAAGAGAGGGCTGGGGTGGGTCTGTCATGTTTGGGTTTAGCATTACAGACAGTCCTCGCTTTCCACACGCTCCAGCCGCGGACACTGCATTGCAGATACACAGCAGTTATTGAACAACCCCCCCCCCCCCCCCCCCCTCTCTGTCCTGTTTTCAGATCACCGGTTTTACCAGAAATGGGCAGTACTCACCGATCCCAAAGACACGCGGAGCGGCATCAAGGGCTACGTGAAGGGCACTGTCAGCGTCGTGGCGAAGGGGGACAGCATGGGCATGGCCAGCATCCCCACGACAGGCAGCCAGAACGATGACATCGAGAAGTGAGCGGGGACTCGGGGTGTGGGCAGTGGGCAGCCACATCACGGGGGGGGGGGGGGGGGGGGGTGCCGGTCTGCTCTTTTGAAATCTGTGAGGCTGCTCTGCATCCTGAAGCTGCTGCTCTTCTCTGCTCAGGAACCTGATGCTACCCAGGAGGATGCCGGCGGAGAGACCCTGGGCTAAGTTCCTTGTCAAGGTCTATAAGGCTGAGGGTCTGCCCAGCATGAACGCGGGGTTCATGGGCAGCTTTTCCAAGATCATGGGGGAGAAGAAGGTCTTCATCGACCCCTACGTGCAGATCACCTTTGCAGGGCAGCAGGTACGCCTCCTGTTTCTTCACCCACTGCTAAAAATGAAGGAGCAGTCTAGTCTATTCCCCACTGCTAAAAATGAAGTGGGTTTTTAGGGTTCCTTATTAGTGATTTTATATATATAATATATAAAATATATATATATATATATACATATACACATGTATATAATGTGGGTGATGCTTTCCTAAAAAACATGTTTATAGCCAAATTACGTATCATTTGGTATATTACGTAGACAACATACTATAAAGGACATAACCAGGTAAGTTATTTACATGTAACTGAGGCATTAGTAAGCAGTGCCATTATGACACGACACCCAGGTTTACACAAGTGTCGTTATTGATAATAAACAAACCCTTTTTATATAGGGCACATGTTTATGATATGAAAATATTATGGAGACCAGTTCTGGTACCGCTTAAAAAAGAACTGGTCATTGTATTATATTTCTTTAGAAATGCATTTATTTATTTATTTATTTATTAGAGCCTCATACCACTGTGTAATCCACCTACTCTTAAATTCTTATCAAACCTCAGAACCACTGTGATTTCAAGTGTGTTTTCTTCTTGCAGTGCATTTCACAGAAATGACTGATTGGTAACAAACAGCTGAGTCCGCTCCCTGATGAAACTGATCAAAGATCTACCAAGCCTTTTTTCTCTCGAGACCCCCCCTTTTCAGTTGCGCGTCACCCTCTCTGCTATGCATTCCTGTGCTCGCTAGAGTCTCCCTTTCAACCGCTGTGGTTAAACCTGTGCTCTTGTGTTTGTTGGCCCCAGGGAGAGACGTCCGTGGAGAGCAACACCAACGCCCCGGAGTGGAACGAGCAGATCTCCTTCATCGAGCAGTTTCCACCCCTCGCCCGGAGGATCAAGGTGCAGATCCTGGACGACGCCAACATCGGCGACGTGGCCCTCGCCACGCACTTCCTAGACCTGCAGCAGATATCGGACCCCACGAGGAATGGTAATTCAGAGAGATGAACCGAGGAATAAACTGAGGATTCTAACAATAAAAGAAACATTTCTCTTAACTGGGTTCCTGGTAACGCTTACAAAAGAATCTCTTGATTCAGTGGAAAATAAGTTATTGGGAATATTTATAAGATTCATAAGATGATCAGCTATTCATGAATATATTGTCAGTAAAAATGCCAGAGCCCCAGATGAGAAGCCGTCACTTCCAGTTGGCTTTTAAAACACTGAATGCTGGAGTTAATTGCCGCTGTTTGATACTAAATTGTAAAGTTGAGCTTATCTTGTTTTTGAACTCAGCCCATTAATGAATGGATTTATTTAATAACTGTCTGTAAATACTTCTTAAAGGCAGTTCTGAGTACGAGTGAGAGCAGCACACCTCTAGGAATATTCATAAGATTCATGAGACGATCAGCAACAGTGTCATTCCGTCATGCACTAGTTAAGCAGTAAGAATCCCTAAATTGCGGGCGTGACGTGACTGCTCTTATAGTGCTCCCTGTGCTCCACAGGCTTCCACCCCACATTCGGACCCACCTGGATCAACCTGTACGGCTCCCCCCAGAACTCGGTCCTGCGGGACATTCACCGGGACCTGAACGAGGGTCTGGGTGAGGGCATCTTCTACCGGGGTCGCATCCTGCTCTCCCTGTCCGTGGAGCTGTACCACTCGCCCAGCCCCACCGAGAACAAGGCAGCCAAGGCCAAGAAGAACGCCCTGAGCAAGCTCAAGCTGAAGAAGAAGAGCAAGAAGTCCAGGGAGAAAGTGAAGGAAGAAGCAGCGCCGGAGGGGAGCAGCGAGGGGGCGGAGCAGGAGGAGAGCATGGAGCTGCCTAGCGCCGTCACTGTGGAGATGGAAGAGATCCACCCGCTGCCTGAGGTCAGCCATCTCACCCCATGCTCATTGCTGCAGCTTGTTGAAGCATCTTCTTTGCAGTGACCTGTATACATGCATTGTTCTGTTCTGTTATTGGGGTCCTAGAAGCAGAAAAATGTTGAGATTTGGAGAGTCATAATCCTGGGATCTTTAAATCATCAATGGCTAAAGACCTGGCAAGAAATGTTAGTGTTGGCCAATTAAGAAAATAATTGGTTCAGTGAAACCAAGGCTGCCCACCTCTATTAAAGAATGACAACAGCATAACTAAAACTCAATCCCACCCACCCCCAGACTGAACTGAGAACCCCCCAGGTTTTGAATGTTAAGCATTGATAAAGCAGCGACTGGCTTGTTTCTCTGCAGAACTTCGTGGGTGAGAAGGAGGAGTTCCTGCTGTTCGGGTCCCTGTTTGAAGCCACCATGATCGACCCCTCCATTGGCTCCAAGCCAGTCACGTTTGAGCTTTCTATCGGTATGAAAGCATACAGTGTTTGTTCTTCCTGTTACTCCACTTAGAGGTGGATTCAATTACAAACAGTGAGGCATAGGAGCAGAAAGATGGACCACTATCTTCACCTGGTGGAGAAAGACAGGCCACTGGAAAACTGGACTCCATTCTGTCCAGCGCATTGGTGGAATTGAAATGTTAATAACATAAAAAAAAGAGAAATGCAATGATCATTCCCTTGCAAAAGGAAAGACGATGGAAACGTGCTTTCTTGGCGATCCAGAAAAACTGTGTGTTTTTTTTAAACAGGTAACTACGGTAAGGCTGCCGACGTGATTGTGAAATCAAAAAAGACTGCGGCGAAGGAGGAGCTGAAAGAGGACATGCAGCCGCTGATGGAGAGCTCCGAAGATGAGCTGGAGAAAGTAGATGTGGAGGAGCCTAGGAGCAGAGACAAGTCCGTCACTCAGCCCAAGAAGCCACAGTCAACCGAGTATGACAGGTGAGGGAGGCTCTTAACAGGAGGCATTTATCAAGACCAGTCTGATCTGTTGTCTGCACGCTTCAGCATAGTTAAATCAGCCTCAAAGAGACTTCAGTGAACGACAAGTTTGTTTGTTTATTTGTTGCCTTCATTTTGTTGTAAAAAGTTTACTACTGTCATGCTTGCTTAACTGGTAACAAAACCCACAGTACATGTAATGTGAATGCAATGCCAATTCCCAGGGTAATTCTGTCTGTTGTTTAGACTGGCGTGCTATATTAACTGCTGCGCTCTGCTTTGCAGGTCTTTCAGTTGTATTCCCCTGCTGCACGAGAAGCCTTGCCTCTACATCTGGAACTATTATGAGGACCATAGCGCTCGGCTCTATAATACCAACTGGATTGGAAAGATGGCAGACAGACTGGTCAGTGTCTTCTGTGCAAGCAGTATACCAGCGCCTGTCCTGTAAGATTGGGCTTGCACACGCGGGCACCGGCTGCTGTTAGGATCGCATCAATCTCGTACTTCTACAAGGGGAATCTCAACAAGGATAGCAGCTTTGTGCACACACGTTATCTTCACTGTCACACTGCTGGAGTCTTTATGCCGCGTTTCAGTGTAATCACGAGGTGTCTTTTAACATGAATGCAGTGTTATAAAACAAGCAAGTAAAGGGTGGGAACAGTCCATTTGTTTGTATTTGCAAAAGTGAAATCTTGTGTTAACATTTGATAACCCTTTAGATTTTCGTATTTGAATTATTTTTTAAAGGAATACTTTACTGTGTGTCTCTAGAAAATCGAGTGAACGCTGCCCCAGGCCAGGAACATGTCCCAGTGAGAGGAATCTCTCATTCCAGGCACAGCAGTTGCTCCCGCGCTCTTCTCATCACCTGTTTTCTTGTCTCTCAGGAATATGGGATCGATGAAGTGGAGAAGCTACTCAAGCGGCCGAGGAGCCATGCAAAGGAACGTCTCAAAGAGGTCCTGGCTGAGTTCGTGGCGAGCTGCAGGTGTTTAAGAGTTTTGTTTATGGAAAAAAAGGGCTGATATATGCAAGGGGGTATCATTAAGGGTAACAATTTCAATTAAGGCTCTCCAAATTACTGTTTATTTACATAGTAGTCACTTAGTAATTACATGTGTCCTTACTCATACAGTAATTACAGTATTATTATGCATCGTTACAAAGCACTAAATGTGTAAATCTGTGTGCACGATATATATAGGTAAGTACAAAATTGTATCAGAAATGTTTTGGGTTAGGGTTGTATGGTGTAAAAAGATTTCCACAATAAATACATTGCAACTATGCATAATAACATTGTAATTATCAGTATGTATTTACTATGTAGGTACACTGTGCATAGAGACACGTGGTGGAACGTGCTTCCTGTTTAAGTTTCCCCAGTTCGATGGAAGGCACAGACACACAATAACCATCTCCCTTTCTGTCCCACGTTCCAGGCAGTACAGTGTAAACGCAGATAAGAAGACGATGCCCAGGCCAAACAACCTCGACAGGTGCAGAGTGAAGTTTTTAAAACAGAGCATTGTAAGTACAGACTAGAGGTGGTATCTGCTATGTTTCTTGGTGGAATGAATCCTGAGTACAAAGCTCCATTCTCTAGTCTTTGCTACCAATGCCCTGTCTGTACTGGATCCCCTCAGATCATGCTGGCCAAGCAGGTCCTGAGAATCAGACACAGAATCACCAAGCAGAACACCAGAGTAAAACTGGACGAGACGAGGACAAAACTGAAAAGACTGCGCTTTCTAGCCAAGGAGGTAAAGTGACTTCAGTGCTGTTTCACTGCCGCAGCGATGCACCGTCCGAAGTGTTGTCTTGCAGCTGTTAAAGGCAGGTCTGTCTGCAGCAGCTGGCTGAGGTTTAGTTTTATGAAACGATCACACGAGTGCAACACTAACTGAAAGCGTGGCTTACAAAAACAGATCTGTTTAACCAAGCGTACTGTGGTAGGATGTGTCTCCTTGCTTTAAAGTAAAAGAAAATCAAAAATTCACGTGTTTCTTTCAAACACTGCACATCGAGACCTCTGTAATGAGTAGAAGACCACAGGTAGGGCGTACAGGATTATTATTATTATTGTTTAAATGCAGATTTTTATTGCATTTTTAAATTACATGCATGCAATTTTATAGTCTGAGTATATTCTCCAATATAGAACTTTAACATTCATACATGTTTAAATCTGAACACGCACCATCGCTGATAATTATTACATGACAGGAACAATAATACAACGGGCGAAGAGTCACTGGCAATAAGCCGACAGTGATCATAGATCTAGTGTTGTAATTCATTTATAAATGAGTAATGTTAGGATGCCTCCTCCCAGCCATCCCTTCCTAAGGCTGTGTGTGTTGCTATTGGTTCCAGCCTCAGAGCACCCTGCCTGACGTATTCATATGGATGCTGAGCAGCAACAAGCGTGTGGCGTACGCTCGCATCCCGTCTCACACCATCCTCTTCTCGATGGTAGAGGAGGAGAGAGGAAAGGACTGTGGTAAACTGCACACCCTTTACCTGAAGGTAGTGAGCCTCGATCTACTGTCACACATTCGGGGGGGTCAGTAGCCCTGCAGTGGCAGAGCTGCACGGTTAGTGTAAGACGCGTGTTGCTAATCGTCAATGTAATCTTTTCCTCTCCTCAATGACAGACCCCCGGGGCCCCTGTGGGAGAGGTCTTTGCTAAGCTGGAGGTGTACATGTGGCTCGGGGTGACCAAGTATGTGAAGAACATCCTGAGCAGCCTGCCGGACGAGTTCAAGCCCCTGTATGAGCAGGCCAGCTTCAGCACCCCCATCCCTTCCAGCATGCCTCCGTCCAAGCTGTGCTGCGATGGTGAGGGGTCCCAGGACGCTCTGCTCAGCCGAGAGCCGTCCACTCCCTTAGAAATGCTTCCCAAAAGCACAGCAAAGTGTCTCTTATACAGGTTTTGCACAGCCATGCAGTTTCCCCCCATGCTTTTCCAGTGGTGAAACCACAGAATTTACCCATGTTTTTTAAGATGTTTTTAATATGCTTTACCATACCTTTCTGTGCTTTATAATGCTTGCCTGTGGTTTACTGTGCTTTGTTACACTTTGCTGTGCTTTTGCTATTGGAAACTTTTAGAAGGGGTATTGTAAAGACCAGCAAGCTGTGTAAAGTATCTTATTAAACATGCCAAACCAAGGAAAACTATGGTAAGTACATAAGGTAGCCATGGGAAAAAACAAGGTAAACATTTAATAATACTGTAGAAAACTTTTCTAGAAGTTGCTGGGCTCTGCTCAGTTAACAGGGCCACCAATGCATGATTTTAGAATTATTTTTTTTAATTACCATACCCCCTAACCTTTACTATTTATACATCAATGTGCATCACCTATTCATTGAAATGGAAACCTTACAGTAATAACAGATGTCCAGCTGTTTGAATGGATACCTTGATCTGCAGTGTCTCTCTGAACTCTCCGTGCAGATAGCCGTTATTTCCAGTTAAGGGCGCACTTGTACCAGGCGCGGGGGATCCTGGCTGCGGACGACAACGGCCTGTCGGACCCTTTCATCAAAGTGGTGTTCTCCACCCAGTGCCAGGTTACCAGGGTAGGCAAGACGCACAGTGCACTGTACATTCCTAACTGTGTAAAACACAGAATAATCAGCCCCCTAAACCTGGCCGCGCAGCTGAGTAGCAGGACAGCAGTGATGCTGTGATTCAGCAGGGCAGCAGTGATGCTGTGATTCAGCAGGACAGCAGTGATGCTGTGTCTCACCCACTGCTACTCTTGCGCTCTCCCTCTCTAGATACTGGAGGGCACCCTCTCCCCCACATGGAGTGAGCTGCTGTTCTTCGATCAGATCCTGATGGAGGGGAGCAAGGAGGATTTGAGGAGAGACCCTCCCGTCATTGTCATCAACCTCTACGACTACGACAAAATTGTAAGAACGCCAACCGTTTAAAAAAGATATGGGGTCCAGTTCAATCTAATACAATAACGACTAAACGAATAAAACCGCATGCATTTGTATTTTCCCAAAATGTGTAACCCTAACCCCTGTGCTGCTGGCTCCTGTTTCTGTAGGGCAGCCCCAAGTTCATCGGCCAAGCCTTTGCTGGCCCTGAGGTCAAGCTGATTGATGAGACCTACAGTAAGCCAGCCTTGCAGTTCTATGACATCACCAAAGGGAAGACCCGGGCGGGGGAGCTGCTGGCAGCGTTTGAACTCATCGAGCTCGATTACTCTGGATACGGGGAGGTGAGAGCCCATTCAACCTGCCCTCCGTTAACAAGCACTGAGCAGGGACTGAAGTACTGGCTAGCAGCGGAGCAGCTGAGAGGGGAGAGGTATAGGGATGTAGCCGGGTTTATTTTCACAGCTGGTATACATCATCTAGACGAAAGAAAGACAGTCGTGATTTATAGCAAGGAATAACAGTGTTACACACACATTTTAATGACACATTACTGATGTGAAGCTTTGTATCATGTTATAAAGTACATGTTCTTATAACATTGTTTTTCTATGGCTCATTATTATTATTATTCTTGTTGTTTTTATGATGATGATGATGATTATTTGTGCTGAGTGTCCAGGTTCAAAGCTCCTTGCAGGTGCACATGCTATTTAACTCTATCTAACAGCCTAGTGTCTCAGCGGATGTTGACCCAAAAGAACCAGAATACCTGGTGGAGCAGAATTACTACCCGATCCCTGAGGGGGTTCGGCCCAAGCTCAGACCATTTAAGATTGAGGTGAGTCTGCACTGTGTGCCTGTGTGTGTGTGCCCGCCTGTGTCAGAGCTGTGTAGTGAGTCCCTGCTTCGTGCTGTGCTCCTCAGGTGCTGTACTGGGGGCTGCGTGATCTGAAGCGGGTCAACCTATTTGAGGTTGAGAGGCCTCAGGTGAAGATCGAGTGTGCTGGGAAACTGATCACTTCCGAGGAGATTACTAATTACAAGCAGAACCCCAACTTTACTGAGCTCGTCCAGCACTTCGATGTGGTGAGTCTGGCTATTAGTAAAAACATACAGACTCACTGCTGCTGTCAGGAACCTTGTTAATTAGCAACAATATTCGCACAAGCGCATCCCCTTTTCATCTCAGTTTTAATTATTATGAAAGTAAAGCTCCCATGGCACTGTGTTACAGGTCACGATTCAAGCTCGGATGCTTTTTTTCTGTGCTGGCTAAATGTGTATAGCGGTCCATGCTGAAATATGTGTGTTAGCTTGGAAGAATGCTTAAAAATTAACAAATGCAAACGACTTTAATACACATGACGAGCGGGAAGCGAAACAGATCTACTGTACTTCGAATCAACAATTTGACAAAGGTGTCTACTTGCATAGACTGCAGGAAGGATGCGTTGCAGGTGAATGCAAATATGATGAGGATTCCTTGTGGGTGCTGACAGTAACCTTCGTTGTCCCCTTTAGGAGCTCCCTGAGCTGGTATACCTGCACCCCCCGCTCACCATCTTCGTCCTGGAGCAGCGAGCCTTTGGGCGCATGGTGCTGGTGGGGACACACGTGGTGCAGAGTCTCATGCAGTTCGCACCCAAAGACCTGGAGGAGCTGAATGAAGAGGAGGAGCCGGAGCAGAAGGGTGAGATCTGGCTTCAGAGCTGCCTTCAGATCTGTTTAGAATATGTTTGGTGTTTAGTGGCTACCTCTGATCAACCTGAGAGTGTACTTTCTCGATGTAGCCGCTGAACACTTAGAAACATATGTTATTAATTTAAAGTTAAAACAATGTAGTAATGTGGTTATTTTGGATTGTCAGTAGATGTATTTTTTATGTAATAGACTACTATTGATGTTGATTGTAAAGACTTTTTAAGAAAAAGTAAATCTATACAAAGCCTTTGCCACTTGTTAGTAGACTTGCTCAAGCTGCTATATTATTACTGTTGTGATTGTTTCTGTCCTTTATAATTACATTTTTATTTGAAATAATATTTCTATGTTCCAATTAACCAACAAAGCCCCCCCAACAAATTGAAGAACAAAGACAGTGAATTAGCAGGTTTTAAAAAGTCCACAATGGAGTTAATTACACGTTTCAGTGCATCACTGAAATGGGGTGAAGGAATCAATATGCCACATTGTCAGAATAATATTATAACATTAGAAATGTGTTCTGTGGGAGTTTATTTATCCAGGATCACTCGGTTTTAAAAACATCCCTGAGCTTGAAATTGTTTTAGCACGCATACTTTTCTCTCCAGAGAAGAAACCTGAAAAGATAGTGAACCCTCTGAACACCGTCATCAACATGAACCTGGGCTCCCTTCCTATGGCAGCCACCAAGATTCCTATCAACCCCATCAACCTGGCGTCAGTAAGTACTGGGGACACAATCCGTCTGGGTCCAGCACAACCAGGGCCTCGTCTTCCAGCCAGTCTAAAGGCTTAAGTGTAGGCTATCTTCCTTCTTGAGTTGTTATATCATTCAAATTCCTCTCTGAAAACCTTTGCACCTAGAAAGACCTTGCCACTCGCCTACCTCATCTCAAACGTCTCCTGTTAAACGACTGTTCTCTTATGATCAACAGAAGAAAAGCATTGTGTGTCCAAATACATCATCACACACTGAACCTGTTCCCCACGCTGCTCTTACCTCTCACCGTTTCAGTTTTACAGGTTACTGTTTGTTCTGCAGGGCTGTGATCGTGCACGAATTTCACTGTGAATCTGTCAGGTCTGTAATATATGGGTCAGTCCTGTGCTAACGCTGTGTCTGTGTGCTGCCTCCTCTTCCAGAAAACCATAAGTAAAGTCCCCCTTGAAATCCTCAAACAGGAGGAGCTGGTTGAGGAGGAGCCTGAGAAGGAAGAGCTTGACTGGTGGTCCAAGTACTATGCCTCTCTGGCGGAGCTGGAGAAAAAGGTTATTATTGAACTAGTCAGTCATACCTGGAATGCAGATTTAGAAGGACCCACAGGATACAGAGTCAAACTGGAAACTTGCATGATAGCCTGCTAAGTCATATGACTCTCACCTCCTGCACAACTGTGTGATTCAGTCCTATTGATGCAATGAAGACTACACCAATGAGAAGGACCAGCACAGTAATCCACCCCACCTCCTCCCAGTCCCAATGTGGTCCCTTGACTCGGGACTGTCGTGTGTTAGTGTTGCACAATACTCTTGTCAAGAGCCCTTTCATAGCAGTGCATAGCGGTTCTGACGCCAAACCATTGAAGACATATTTCTTACAATGGCAAAAACCTTCATTCTGGTCGAGTGAGTCTTATTCTTTGGAAAATCCAATCCAGTCAAATAAAAGCAAAATCTCCATGGTCTCGTCACTAAACTGTTCCTTGTTTCCTGCTTCAGAATACAGAGGAGGAGGAGGATAATGAAGATCATCAGGAAGCAGGTAACGTCTCCACGGCTGGCTTGCAGGATTTGCGGAAAAATTTGATCAAAATGTGTTGCTCATTATTTTCTGCAAATCAATGTACTTTTTAATATTATGTTTTAGTTGACGATGCTCTTCCGTTGAAGACATTCTGCAGGATTTTCTTTAGTCAGACTTCATTGACATGAAAACCCTTTCGATTTGAGATCCATATTGGTGTAGTCAGCTCTACAGCATGGCTGACAGATCAGGTTGCAGATCGTGATTGGTATTCTAGACTCTGTAAGGAGCTGGACATGCACACAGGCAGCCACTTTCTCCAGGCGTTCAGTAATCTTGTCTTGAACTCTCTCTGTTGTAGATGGTGGGAATTTAAATGCTGATTCTCTAGACACAGTGGAAGAAGATTTAACTGCCTATACTGAACCAGAGCCCCCTAAACCAAAGAGGAAGTCTATAGCAGTCCTTACAGTAAGCATGGTTTTTAGTTTTTACAGTATCTGAAACTGTAACTTTTCTAGGGGAGCAAAAAGATACAGTGATAATTGAAACTGGAATACAGATTATATAAGGTGGTGTAGTACAATGGCTCCTGTTGTCCCTGTAATAACATTCCACTACACTGGCATTCTTGTTATAAGGAGGAATGTGTGTAGGACGACTATTTATTTTTTATTCTAGCATTATTCCATGACATCGACGTTTTTTTCACAGCTCTATAAATCAGAACTTGAAAACGAGTTTCAGGATTTCATGGACTGGCTGCACATATTCCCCATCTACAAAGGCAAGGCCAACTGCGATGAAGAGGATGAAGATGACGAGGAGCGAACCATGGGGAAGTACAAGGTACCGCTTCCCTTTCAAACCTTCCGTCTCTCCGTCTGTCACCCCAAGAGCATCTTGTGGGATTAGATCATTTAGATCTTGCAGCTGCACCGGACTGTGTTCTGAAAGTTAGCATGCTTGTTTGTGATTGAGTATCCCTTCTTGTTTCCGCGATGCTCACTGTCCTTACCCCTGTCCCTCCAGGGCTCTTTCTTAATTTACCCCAAAGAGGAGGGTGAGGAGGAGCCAGAGTGTAGGATTATCCAGGGGGCCCCCAAAAACATGCCTATCAAAGTGCTTGTGAGAGTCTACGTGGTGAAGGTAAGTGTAGTGGGCAGGAGAGCACAGGTGTGAGTGTGTGTGAGTGTGTGTGAGATTGTCGCTGCTGTTTTGATAAGATTTCTTGTCAAGATGCTTGTTTCTGTTGTTATTGGATTGATTTGTATGTAAGCCTTCACAGTGGTGTGAGGGGCAAACAATACAAAGATCCAGGAGCAGAACCTTCAGGGTTGGGTTGATTTTATAACCCTCGAGACTACCCCACTGTATTTACTGTGGTTGCTTGTTAACTAGTCTTACAGTGAGAATGAATGCTTGAATCACAATGCTAGGTTGGTCAAATGAGCTTTTCTTTTTCTGTGTTGCTTTGTGTTCCTTTTCAGCCTCAATATGTCATATGGCTCGTGAAATTGTATTATTTTTTATATCCTGTCTGTGGCTGTGCATATGCCTCTGGGAAATGAAGGTCCTTTTTAAAAATGATTGGGCCCCTATGCACAAAGCTTTAACTCTAGAGGTATTTAAAAACTGTTTTAGTTTGATATTCACAAAGCCTGACTGTAGTTAAAGAAGCCAATAACGACCCTGAACAGTTTCGTGAATATCATTCATTTCTCTTATTGATCAAACAATATTTTGTGACTCGGACGTTTGTGAACAGGATCCCGGTGGCTTGTAATGTAAAACCTTACTGGATTGTGGTTTGATTTCGAACCCTAGGCTACCAACCTGGCTCCTACAGACCCCAATGGCAAGTCGGACCCCTATGTGGTAGTGAAGATTAGGGAGCAGCATATGGACAGCAAGGAGCGTTACATACCAAAGCAGCTGAACCCAGTCTTCGGAGAGTGAGTGCTCCCAGTATTGCTGCCTGTACAGGAGATGTGTCTGTGTGCGTGTGTGCATGTGTGATCTGAGTGTCCTCTGCTGTCTTCCTCTCAGTGTCTCTGTGTGTGTCTGAGTGTCCTCTGATTGTCTTCCTCTCAGGGTGTTTGAGTTGACAGTCTCCTTCCCTCTCGAGACTGAGCTCTCACTGATGGTGTTTGATCACGACCTGATTGGCTCTGACGACATGATCGGAGAGACAAAGATTGATCTGGAGAACCGTTTCTACAGCAAGCATCGGGCGCTGTGCGGCTTGGCGTCCCAGTATGATACGTGAGTTCGCTGCCTTCTCTCTGACTTCCCCGAGTGCAGGCGTGTATCATGTGATAAAACAGTAAAAGCCTGTGCCACTACAGCAACAGCATGAAGTGCACACTGTCCCATACCAGGAGGTTCGGTGTGCATTTAATCTGTGCATGAAAGATTTCAGACACAATGTTGTTTTATTTTATTTCCGCCAAAACTGTAATTTCAAAGATTTCTCCTTCCCTATAAAAGCACACAGGTTCACAATGTTGTACATTTAGATCTATGCACAGAAAAGCTGAGTGCATCCCACCTTCTCTGCACTTCCATCCCTTCTTAAAGTTAACATTCGCTTCAGCACCAGTTCCAGCCTAGCGGTGCTTGTGATAATTCATGCCTTGCTGATGCTACCTGGTCTTCTTCGATTGCAGGGATGGCTACAATAAGTGGAGGGATGCTCGCAAGCCCACAGTCATCTTAGCCAACCTGTGCCGCAAAAACGGGGTCCCTGCTCCTGAGTACAGGCCATTCGAAGTCAAAATCGTCAACCAACTTTTTAAAATCCCCACCGAGGCGTTTCCAGAAGGTTGGTGTCTTTTCTGGTAAAACAGAAAGCAATTCGGCTGTATCATCCTGACACAAAATTTACAGGTGGTGTTCGGTTGTGGTTCAGGAATCAGACCTTGGCATTGTGGTAGAGTAGAACTGCTAAAGGGTAATCGGAAATCGTACAGACAGTCCAGAGGAGGAAAGGTTAAACCCAGCAATCCCATCCCAGCTGGCGCTACATCGTGCAACAATGATTTCGAGCTGGTGCACCGCAATGCAGCCTTCATTTACATTTGAAAACCTACCAGGTATTAAACAGCTGTACAGTCCTAAGAACCCTATTGCTGAGGAAGGCAATGCATGTGTTAACGCTGCTGTGTGATTGTGCTGCGGATCTACTGGGCACGGGCAAGGGAACCTTTATTGCAACACTGATCAAGGGATTCTGCAAATAAATGCAATGCAGTAAAATCCCTGCTAGTCAGCGGTCCCTTTCAATTTGAGATCTGAATATAGCTCTCTCTGTTATGGCTAGTTCTCCATTGGGGCATTTGGTTGTTAAAAAACTTGTATCCACCAATCATAAAGCGCCATTGCAGGGTGCTATCAGGCCGTCACTGACCTCAGAATATTCTCGGTTAGAACGTCTAGCTTCCTACAAACGAAACGGATTGAATGCACAGAGGAGAACTCTGAAAATTGCTGTAAGGCCAGTGCAAAGCTAACCTGTTACTTTGTCCTGGACCCTCCGCCCCCCAGAGTTGTTAAAGAAGAACAAAAAGACTGAAGAGGATCTAAACGAGCTGGAGGAACACAAAGCCCTGTTCGTCCTGCAGCAGTGGGAGAAGATACTGGGGTTTGGCAATAAGCTGGTCCCTGAGCATGTGGAGATCAGGTCCCTGCTCAACTCGGAGAAGCCTGGATTGGCACAGGTCAGCACAGCGCAGGCGTTGCACAGCTCCGGGCTTGTTCCGCTCCATCTGCTTATTCTTGACTCCACCCGCGCTCCTCTTCTGGTTCTTTGCAATGAACTTCAACATTTTCTTCCCCTTCTCTTTAAGGGTTATGTGCACATGTGGATTGACATGTTCCCAGTGGATGTACCAGCCCCGCCCCCTGTCAATATCAAACCCCGCCTACCGATAAGGTAATGCAAGCACACCTCATAGCTAGGAGACTTCTTTGTAAAAGTGGGTGGATCTTAGGTCTTTGCTTTTTTCACACGTCTAGCTGAATGCCTCCTTCCAGTATAGGTGGCTTCCTTCGACCACTGTCCTTTTCAAATGTAAAAGTCAGGACTATAAGCAAGATTTTATTCTTTTTCAGCTACGAGCTGCGTGTGATCATTTGGAACACTGACGATGTCTTCCTTGATGATGTGAATCCATTCACAGGGGCGCTATCCAGTGACATCTATGTCAAAGGGTACTGTATTTAAACATGGGCAATGTATACAGACCCTTAAAATTTCCCATAGTAAAACCATAGGACCGTGACAGCATGGTAAAGTATAGACAAGCATTTCAAAGCCTATAGAGATATGGTAAAGCATATTGAAAAACATGATAAACTATGACGATTTCATAGTGTAACTACCGAGCAAATTTACTGTGGTAAACTTTTGTAAGGGTAGTATGCTATCAGGTCAGTATATGCACAGAAAATAACCCTGAAAACTTGTGTTTATTGATGGGATTATTGCTCTGTGTGAATTAAAATCTAAGTATATATGGTGAAAATAAACATGGACAGTAACGTGAGTGTGAAACATGGATCTCTCTTCCCTTCCAGCTGGATAAAGGGGCTGGAGGATGACAAGCAGGAGACAGACGTTCATTTCAACTCTCTGACTGGCGAAGGCATGTTCAACTGGAGGTTTGTGTTCCGCTTTGACTACCTCCCCACGGAGAAAGAGATCACGTTCAAGAAGAAGGAGTCTATCTTCTCCATCGACGAGACAGAGTTCCGGCAGCCCGCCTGCCTGGTACTGCAGGTCTGGGATTACGACCGGATTGGAGCCAATGACTTCCTGGGTGAGAGTTTGGCATCGCTGCGCTCTGCTGGGGCTTTTACACGATTTCATTTGAGAAATCTTCGTTTGCTGCTCAGGTTAACAATTGTGGAATGTCCTTGTGTTGTCATTAACTGCACTAGCAGAGTCAGATTCATTATTGTTTTGCTTGTATTGCTTGTGGAACAGGCAATGTTCTTGTGACACACTGCTGTGTGCTGTCGGTGAGGTGAGACAGGATATGGGGTGTGTATCCCTATTGGGTCACAATATTGGTGTTAAATCAATTAACACACAGCCGATGCTGTTTTCAGGTTCCATTGAGCTGAAGCTGAATGACATGGTGAGAGCAGTCAAATCCTCGGAGCAGTGCTCAGTGAAGATGGGGAAGGACAAGGCCAGCCCGCGCTTCTCCATCTTCAGGAGCAAGAGGATGAAGGGCTGGTGGCCCCTGATCAAGCTGAAGAGCCAGGAGGAAATCGAGAGGGAGGAGCAAGAGGCCGAGGAAGAGGCGAAGAAGAAGAGGAAGAAGAAGAAGAAGAAGGACAGGAGGAGTCGAATGAAGCCGGATGAGATTCAGTTTGTGGATGCCAGTGGAAACACTTTTGTCCTGATGGTATGTAGAGGGGGGGTCTATTTTAACGATCTAAACACGGCGGATTTAAATACCACCGCACTTTAACTCTGTATTAATCACGCTGTGTTTATTTATTGTGCCTGAAATTTAAAATAAAACACTCACTGCCCTTCAGTACTGCTGATCTGTCCTGCAGAATCCATCCAGCATTACTGGTTACTCTTATTTGGTGAGCAAAAAGGAGTGTTAAAATAAAAAGAAAAAACTATGAATGTCCTTTATTTCAAGTTAAACCTAGAGTAATAAATGCATTTCATTGTAAAGACATCGCCTCTTCTGCGCAGGGTAAGGTTGAAGCCGAATTGCAGCTGGTCACTGTAGAAGAAGCTGAAAAGAACCCAGTGGGAAAAGCACGCAAGGAACCAGAGCCGTTGGAGAAACCCAAGTAAGTGTTGCTGCCCTTGAGACTGAACTTCTTTACTGCACTGCTCGTCCTGCATCCTACAGGATGCATCCAGCTGTCCTTGCATGGTCCAATTGGACGCTCTGCCCTTGTGAGCCACCTGCTGTCAGAGTTACAATCAGAACTAGAGGATCCTACTCATCATGTGTTTAAACTTAGAGGAAACCAGCCAAACCCTTATGGTCTAGATCTGGCTATTGAAATATGATAGCGTGTCTCTTATGTAAAAAAAAAAAAAAAAAAAAAAAAAAGGTTTAGATTGTAGCACAATAGAACAATTGTAGACAATTTTTTTCTTCTCTTGCCTCCAGTCGACCAAAGACGTCCTTCAACTGGTTCGTCAACCCATTGAAGACCTTCGTTTTCTTCATCTGGAAGAAATACAAGAAGTATATCATTGCTCTGCTCATCATAGTCATCCTGGCCCTGTTCCTGGCCCTGATCTTCTACACTCTACCAGGGCAGATCAGCCAGAAGATTATCAGTGGGTGACACCCTAACCTCTCCGCTCACACAGAGAAAGAGCAGAGATACTGGCACAGACAGCCACCATTCTATTATCTCACATACATCATCCACAACTATCAAACACTCAACATTCACAAACACAACCTGGAGAAATCCAATGACAAATGCTTCCACTGGGTAATGCCTTGTGTTATTTAAGATATCTGTTAATTTCTATGTTACTTCTAGTAATCACTACAAGCACTGATCAAGTGCCAAAACATGCAAGACTTTTTTTTTGTATATAAGCGCATCTTTACGAAATGTTAAAATGCTCTTGAATTTAGATTAATGAAATCGAATGCGTTCTGATGCTATACGCATTTGGCTGTAACGTTGTATGTTGGATTAGCCAAAGGTTCAATCTGGGAAGCAAGAAATGTACTTTTTACATAAAAAATTTAGAGTATATGCTGTAGCACCTTTTATATTACGCAATGGAGAAAAAAAAAAAGCAATCAGTGTTAGATAAGAAATTAAAAATAAAAATTCTTGCATACATGGGATTGGACAATGCAGATCAAGACGTAACCTGCATGTGAGTCGTTTCCGTTTGTGGCAGCCAGGTAGCTAACAGAGGGGGCTAATCCAATCAATCTGGACGCCTGCCCTTTTTATAAAAATGTGTGAGCATGCCAATGTTGTTGTTCTGTATGTAGACTCTTTTAATGTTGACCCACACAGAATGATGCAGGGATGTATTCATCAATAAATATGCTGCTGCTGCATACAGTCCAATATTACCCTCTTGGCTCCTATAGAATGCATGTGGTCCTGTATAGTATACTGACTAGGCGCTTGTTTCTAAGTGCACTGCACTGCACCCTGCTGGTACACATTGTACGTGCATCACTTTAATAGACACAGAAGCATGTGCAGTGCATGGCTTTCCTGTTCCTGTATACTCCTTCACCTCGGTGTTCACCCAGGCATGGCATTTGCTGCTATAGTTTCAGAACATGTCTGTTGATCCGATAGTGCAGTTGTGCTAGTGATTCATTTATCATTCTAGGTTTATTTTATTACCATTCGTCGAAGAGTTCTCCAAACAGGGAGGTATTCCATTATTACTGGAGGAAATTCAGGAAAACCAAAAATCCGACCGTCTCCTGCAAGCAGGCAGCAGAGTAAATTGCCACGTTTTAAGTGCGATAGTTTTACCTTTCTTTTTTTTTCTGGCAGAATGGCTATGCATTTTTTATCAGGCTCTTGGATTCCGCTGACGGCGAGAGAGACCCCTATTAATGCTGTATTCATCTGATTGCCATCCCTGTCTGTCTGTGTGTGTGTGTGTGTGTCAGATGTACATCTGTGCCTTTAACAGCTTTCAGATTGTCTTGAAATGAAAATGCCATTCACAGTGGCGTGACAATGCGAAAGCCCAGAAAAGCACTTGCAGGGTATTGTGCTTATTGTCTTCTGAGCTGGGTTAGTGATATGAAAATTAATTCGAACTCCAGTGACAGCACAGCCTCCTTGATGCTCAGCTCAAGGTAAAATAAATACATTGGAAATGGACGATGGTGGCTTATCAAGCCTCATTCCATTCCATCCTTTTGTTTTCAATGCAGTAAAGAAAGAACATCAGAATGCCAGACAGTATTTTATCAGTTGATTCCCCGTACGAACATTTATTTTTTCATTTTTATTAGGCAGTTCTTTGAGTGTGTGTATTGTGAGCTGATGCATGCTTGCACACTATTTTTTAAGGATAGTTTTTTTTCCCGAAGGTCAAGGTGGAGTTGTACAGCAGGCCTTGGGTCCCGTTCGTCATCACGGCTGTTTCCTTTCCCTGAAGGATCACCTCTCTCAGCAGGGCTGAGCTCCTCATAATTTATACAAGACGTAAAGGGGAAGCTAACCCCTCCCTCACACCCTCCCACGGGTCGCTTAGTGACTGCAGTTGGTTCACAGTCGGTCTCTGCCCTTTGCTTTGCATAACACAAGCTGGCTTCCTCTATCTTTATAAATACATTTCCACACAACGCTGTTTTTGTAAGGTTAAGTTCAGTGTAAGCCGCCTTCATGTGTCAGATCAGCCTCCCTCCATTTGGGATAAATGCACAGTTTGGAGTATCTCGCATGCATGGGCATTGTGCATAGACAAGCTACAGTATGTTAATTGCATTCTGCTTACTTGTTATAATATAGTGTAGGCAACAACTTCCTTTATAAACACAGGAAGCCCGTGTTTAGAAATCTGCGATATTGTCACTCCTGCAAGATATTACTCCAGTGTGCTTCATATGGGGCTTGTATTAATGAAAGCTTTGCAAGATTTCAAGACTATTAAATCTGATCTTATTCACCATATGGTGTCAATAAGGCTTCATTCTAAAAGTTTCTAATGGTAAATGAAAACTAGTATGCGTTGTAACATCATTCTGGGTGTCCTGCACAGAATCATGGCGTTCCTCAACGTTTTCTCTGGAACCCTTGCTGTGTTAAGATTCTATAAAGAACCTTTGAAGTGTTCTACAGTATACAGCTACAGTGTAGTCCAGCTAGTCTTTCCATGCTCGGTGTCTGCGTTTGCCAGGGCAGAGTGAGGCTATGCTAGTCTAGGTTCTGTGCAACGTTTTAAAGAAACCCATTAAGGGTTCCATATATATACGAAGCACTGCATACTGCTTTCCTATCTTCAAACATTCAGAAGCATTTGGTTTTATATTGAAAAGGAGTTCTGGAGAAGGCCCAAAGAACCATATACAGCAGTTCTCTATCCAGGAACTGTCTACAAAGAATGTATTTCGAGTCCCCTTCTCCAGATAGTAAAACCCAAGGTGTATATACAGGCGCCACACACGCTAAATGTTCGATTTCTGAAGATGATCAGTTTACAGGTAAGTCTATGGGGATGAATGAAGAGCTGCTTTTGAACTGACTTTACAAATGTGCTGTCCTGCAGGGGGCGTAAGAAGATCTCACCCCGGCATTCACCATAGTCATGAAAAAATCCACAAATCAACGACTGTTATCTACCAACTGCGCTCATTTGTAACATGGAAATGCTTTGATGTTTGAAGAGATATATAACTGTATTCTACAGCTGAAAGGTGTCCTGTTGCTACTTTAATACTTTAAAAACGAGAAAAGGGGTTTAAATGCATATACTCTGTTAGAGTGAGTGATTGAAATCAGATTTCTCAGGAAGGCATACCAGCCTTGATAAATGCGGGTTCAGTATTTCTTCAGACTAGCTTAAGGTGTCACAGCGTTGAGTCATAAAAATGAGGATATTTTGTAACATCAAAACCTGTTTAGAATCACTTTTCTCTTTTCACTCGATCTATAGCTCTATCTAAAAGAGAATGGAAAAAAAAAAAAAAAAATCATTCTTTTTAATCCAGAGTTTTTTATTGTGTACATGAAAAAAAAAAAAAAAAGTCCTTTTGCTATTTGAAAACAAACAAGCTTTTTCATTCTTTTTATTTTTTAATTGTTAGCTATCAAAGGAGCTTCCTTTGAAACAAACAAAAAAAAAAATGTGTGGGGGGTGGGGGGTTTGTCAAACCGGTCGTATTTTATAAGTTCCTCTGAAAATAAGGATGTGTACAATGCGCGCCGCCGCCCCGTGCGCGCACCCGATCCGATCATGAGAGGCAGCAGCAGTTCCGTTTCTTTGCCAGTTTGAGTCAATGGTCTGCCGGAGCGAGTGAGCGCGTCCCTGTGCTTAGAGATCAGTAATTCACCGCATGATCTATGCGGGGAGTTATATCATTATTATTATTATTAGCAGTGTTGTTTATTACACTGTATCTTTTATTTCACCTTTGCTGCTGCCTGCCTAGCTAATTATTTGCAAAAATGCCGGAGCTGATCTCCGTGAGTGAGTTTATTGACGAGACCCGGGAAGATTACAAGTCTCCCACAACCTCGTCCTTCACAACGAAGATGGCAAGATGTAAGAACACGGTCAACACCATTGAGGAGGTACGGTAACACAGGTCATATTCCTAGCCTGCCTTTGTTTGTCCTGTGTGTTATCATAGCGCTGGCCAGTGTGTTGCAGTTTGGTGCGTGTGTCTGTGTATCTCAATCTGTATGTTTTGTGTAAATCAGGTGAATCTAGTAGTATAACCCAGTTTTTAAATCTGACGACCTGGAAAACCTGACACACTGCACCTTTATGATTATTTTTTAAACGACATGTAGACTTCTTTCTCTTAATCACACAGCTGCTAGTTCAGGTTCCTCATTTATTTTTAACGCCCAGTAGTTTGAAATGCAATTTTTGAATGCTGTTTGACAGTATTTTCCTGCGTGTTTCAGTCGTCGCTAACCCCAGTTTGCAGTTTTCTCTTTGTGTGGACAGCGTGACAGTGCTTGCAAATTGCTTGACCTTTCGTTTGTATTCTAGTCTCTTGTTTCTGGAAATACAAATGAACGCGCTTGAGCAAGAGTCCTTTACTTTTCTTTAAATGTAGATTTACGTCACGTTTAATAGCCGTTGCAATTGTAAAGTCCGTTTTCACTTGCTTTAGTAATAGTGTTGCCTTGTTTCACATTTTGCGGTATTTTCAGCAACCCAGTTTTTGTGTTTACAATGCTCTGGTCAGGTGTTTTTCGGTAACGACACGCCGATCAGCTGCTGTCATTGGTGCATGACTGTGTCATCTGCATTGGTGAATCACGGAAGCGCTGTCTTCAGTTATTGCCTTGCGCCTTGGGTAGGGAAAGAAGCTTGGCAGAATGAAACCTCAGGTCGCATATAGACGGGACTACAGACAGCCGGCCATCCCGGTAAATTACACGGACTGGCCAGAGTGTGTCACTGTTACAGCAGGGAATCACGAACGAGTTGCTGGTGCTGATGGTGTTGCTAAGGAGTACCCGTCTGCACTTGATATGGGTGCCGGCCTTTCAGCATTCTTTACAGTGGAGCTATAGAGCGACAGAAAGGTGTGCATCCCGAACATTACGCACATCTCTCCAAAAACAAAACAACAAATGCGTGCTTGTTATTACAGACGTTGCACTTGGCATACAGTCAGCAGTACTTCATATTTTGGAAAGGTACAGTATTTTTCCAATGTCATATTTCATATATGTAAATTGATTTTACTGTTAAGTTAAAAAAAAAAAAAAAAAAAAAAAAAAAAAAAAGCCAGCCAATCTGCCGGTGAGCAGACGCAGGTCTCAGCAGAAAGCTAATTAAAGAAACATGCAGCAGCCTTGAACAGAGTTTGAGAACGTGCCAAGACAATTACACTGCAAGAGCGCAAACTCCATTCCCTAATAACAAGCCTGACACTAATTATCAGCCCATTAGAATGGAATCAGTTCATCGGAGAGGTTGCCTAATAACTGCAGAATGAAGGGGCTGGCAAGTGGGCGAGTGTTGAAATGTAGCTGATATCTGATGACACGCCCAGGAGCCCGGAAATCCACCCAGTTTTAAATAGCTACTGTTGAAATGGTAATGGGATACTGTGCCTGCTACCACGTGCTAAATGTGCTCGCAAACTGTTTGCCTGGATTTCTGCTGGCACGTAAGCAATTAAACAGATCCTTGTTTGATCGCCCCCGAGCAGATTATTGATCGGCCTCTTAGCACCTGATCACATCTCTGCAGGGTGTTTGTAAAAACAGTGCCTTTAATCCCAGATTCAATGAATTACCCTTCTCGACGTTTCACATAGTAAAAGCATAGCAAAGTGTAATAAAGACCGGTGAGGTAGGGTAAAGCATATTAATGAAAATGGGGAAGTGAAAAATGACCTTGCAAAAATGCTGTGGTAAAGGGATACCATTGTTCTGTAGTGACGGTGTGCCCCTTGATCCGAGACCTGAAGAGTTTGAAGAATTCACCTCTTTCTTAATTTTCGTTCTTTGGATAAAGGCGTGCAATCGAGATGGCTGTTCAGCTTTACTGTGTTGTTTCCCTTCTGTGTTCCTGACTTCAACGAAGATCACACAGGACTTTGTAGATTTAAAATTAAGACCATTAAGAGTTCAATGGATGTTTTTTTTTAACACAATTATTTGAATACTGAGTCACAGTGCCTAATAGGAAAGTGTGTGTGTGTGTGTCCTCCCCCCCTCAATCCTCAAAGTTTAATTCATCCCTGACTATCCCACGCAAAAGCTGGAGTGTGATCGTCTTGTGAGGCACAGAGGATAAACCAGCCTCCTCCACATCATTCTTCTTCTGCCAAGAAATGAAGCCACTTGCTGGCAAAAGAGGTCATTTGCACAGAGCATTGTGACTGACGGCTTGAAACAGGGAATGCGTAGGCTTGTCAGGATTTCAGATTCCAGCAGGCTTTGTCACATTGTAACTGATGCATTAATGTTGCTGATGGAGCCGCTATGATGAGTACAGCAGTCTAAC
>NC_054592.1:544741-559844 GCF_017654505.1 Polyodon spathula
TGACCTCCTATGAACGGTTATCACTGCCTAACATCTACTGTGATATTTTCTGTGTTGCTCATGGAGATGGGTGGATCACAATCTCTCTCTCTGTCTCTCCTGTCCTTCCTCGCCTCCTCTTCTAATCAGGGGGTCTGAGCTACTGAATGGACTATTTGATTAGCTCAGACTAGAACTAATTGGTAAAAATTTCACTGCTGAGTCTCAGAATAGATTGCACTCAGCTTTAATTTTTTTTTTAAAAGCAGGTTTGTGATGAACCAAATTTAAAGGCGTTCCATGACCTTCAACCGATGCAGGAGCAGTAGCATCTGCACTAGGCTCTGCCTCTACTAATTCTCAATCCAGATGTCGGTGGAAGTACATGCATGAGAACCACTAAAGCTTTGGTGCTTTTGTTTATTGTAATAGTTGTGAAGGATACTTTCCCAGCCTCGGCAGTGTTCAGACCACCCTCTCAAAAGGGTCATTGGTGTCGTTATGCATTTTGGCTCATTAAGTGGGGCTGTGTTGGCATATTCAAAGAGGCTATTACAGGAACAAACCGACTGGCATGCCTGTCATATCGGGTGTGTTGATCTAATCCGCTGGTTCGTGTCACTCGACATCGTGGCATGAACCAAGCCGCCTTTTTTGTGCCTCAGTGTGCTCCGCTTGTCTGCTGATCCAGGCGCCGCGGGGGAGCAAAGGCTCAGGATACATTGTTGAGCTTTTTGTGCGTTCTAGTGCATAGCTGTTAACAAATTCATTTTTTAAATATAATAATATAGATGAATAAATATAATGCTTCGGTGTTACTGGGCAGACAGTTATCCATACACATATTGTTTTTATGAAACATTGTAAGCCTGTTCTTAAAGGATTAAAGGGTTCAGCTGCTAATCCTAGTTTATCTTTGTCTCAGCTGTGCTCAAAATATCAACAACAAAGACACACCCAGTTCTCCAGATATGCCTGTGGTGCAAGTGTTACAATATTTCAAGTGAATTACAGAGCAGCTATGAAAGTCCTGCTGGTGCCTGGCTAATTCATTTTTTACACTGACTTTAGCAGCACACAGCCTATCCTGTGCTCTGTGCAACGTATTGCACCATCGCAACTGCCAACGTTAAAAATGGAAATTCGTTTCCAAATCGAGCATGTGCATTGCGAGCGCAGCAATGTGGGGAAATCCAGGCTGCCTTGTTTAATTTGAGTTCACGCTCTGCTGAATCAAAATTCAACCCTGGAGACGATCTGTACCTCTTCCACTGCCTTCCCTGGATCCTCTTTGAAAAATAAAGCACCGCAGGAACCTGACGGGTTGAAAGTTGGCAGCGTGTTGCGGTGCCTGAAGCTCTCGAAGTGTCCTGCTTAATGGAAATGTAACCCGCTTAGCCGTGCGCTACCTGCATGTAAAGTATGGCCCTGGGGTAGGTTATCCCATAGAAACACTGCCCTTTTATTAGCTCACATATAAAAATAATAGGATCCCAGTTTAAGAAGAGCCATGAATCAAGCCCTTTTTTTAATAGTGAGTGCAGTCTTAATGAGCTGAATTGTGCAGAAGTAGGCAATACCACTTCTGCTTAACAGGATGTGAAATTGTTTCATGGGTGTTTGCCTGCATTGCTAAGCTGTCATACTTTGCCCATTTGTTTTGATTTGTATTTTACTGTTTTTCAGTGGGGTTATCTTTTCTATACTACGAGAGCGGTCTGCCATTTTGAGTTCATTTTCTTAGACATTTTTTCTTATTACGAACCACCTTACCTGCTTGTCAGACTAGGCAGTGCTTCACAGGACAAGGCTGGTACAGTACCATCACCTATGGCACATGCTGTTGGCTTATAGAGGCAATACAAAAACAAACCATACTGCTTGGTCATTTATTTGAAATGTAAAATAAGATTCATATTGTGGTTCAGTTCTAGTTTTTATTTTTATTTTTTATTATAGCTAGATAGTCTTCCAGTTTGATATCCAGGATCTTCAGCAAACAAAGATTCTGGATAAAAAAAGAATCTGTGGATTGACGTGAGACTATACAAAAACAAGAATATTAATAATAAATAACATAAAAAACCCATAAAAGCGAGTTCTCCAGGAAGTGTGTTCGAAGAGCTCATCACTCTAAGCTATCAGAAGTGAATTGCACATTGTAAACTCATCTTTTATTGAGTGAGTGTCTGCCATGCTTTCACTGGCTCCACTGTCTGCCATGCTTTCACCGGCTCCACTGTCTGCCATGCTTTCACCGGCTCGAGTGTCTGCCACGCTTACCATTGTGTTTTTTTAAATTGCTTTCCACAGCGCCTTTTTTAAATAACCATGTTTTACATTTTGATTCCTTTATTTGCATTTCAAAGATTTGGGACTGAACTGTGTGCTGCTTCCGGGCTCATAGCCTACTGTCTACTGTCGCTGTACTCTAGAGAGTGTATCATGACATGTTTGTACCATTAGTCTATAGGCTGTTGATTTCTCTAGAGCTTTGCATTCAAGGCTAGGCTTTATACCCTTCTTTTAGATGCTAGGACTAGCTTCCTGTTAATTTACAGACAGTCTGAACAGCATGAGGTCCAGAATACTAAGAGGTACTACTTGACTCTCTCACCCTCTCGTTAGCTCCAGCCATGTACTGTAATCCTGGACAGTCACTGCACATGTAATGATCACTCAAGAATGTGGAGGGGTTTCGTTTCTCAAAGCTTTTTACTTCACAGTGTGAACCATTCTTTAAAAAATGAACGACCCATAGTTAAACTACGCCTTCAATTCAATGATCGTTCATCTCTGTTAAACACTGAATTTAGAAATGACAAAAGAAACTTCAATTCAATGGCAAACGTTTCAGCATCTTAAATTCATTGTCTCAAGTAGTTAATGGGTGTTGTCCCCCTTTGTAAGAATGGAGTAGTCCAGTGACCCCTTATTCCCCGCCCATCTTCGCAGTAACGTCTCATTTTCGTTTCTTGTTCTGATGCTGACGTGCTGAAGGCTTCTCTTTGTGAATCCGAGCCCCGTACTTAGCCTTTGCTTTTGTTAGAGTTCACATCAAGCCAGTTAAACGCCACAGCTCTGCAGGCGATCCCCTCAGACTGTACACTAACAGGAAGACAGATATTATTCTCTGCCCTGGAGCTCTTGCATGGAGAAGCAGAAGCAGCGGTCCACAATATGATCACACATTCCCCTTCTGGGAATGAATCTGTATAAACCACATTAAAGATTGAAAGATAGCAATAGTCACTTTGAAGGTGAGTCTGTGTTTAATTCTAAACGAGTTGAGTGCAATGCAAACTCTTTTTGCCCTCTTGTAATGCAGTGGCTGCTTTTAGTGTTGAGTGTTTTCCATGGAAAGGTTAATGCAAGTGCAACCTGCATGCATTTCAATTTAAACAAGCATTCATTGCACTCCTGCGTTAGGCACTGTGCTTCTTTTACCTGTTTGTGATGGGAGTAGCATTTATGCCTTACAGACGAGATATGGTTACCTGGCCCTAATACCTGTTTATTTTGCTATTGTTGAAAATGTTCTGAGTGGGCGGGGGGATGGAAAACCAAAAGAAAGGCTTGAGGTATTTGTAACTTCAGAACGTTGTATTTATAATTTCCTAACGGTGTGAAACCTGCTCTTGAGAACTGGTGAAGAACCTCATTTTATTAAAGCGAGTGAATGACAGATGCACGTGGAATAAACCGACCCCTTTCTTAAACAGCATACGCCCCCCCGAGGTTCAGGCACACTGCTCATTCAGATTTCCATGCACGGTATCCGATTCTATCACTTTCCGGGCTTCTGACTTTACTCAAACAATCATTTCTATTTTTCAATCTCCTCAAAAGCCCTCTGCTCTTTCCACAAGCGGCTGCATGTCTGAGTTTACATAGCGTCCTGGTTTGAATCACTCGGGGGAGTTGAGAGATGAAAGCTGAGGGCAGGGCTTGCCTTGAGTTTTTTTTGCAGAAGTTCATAAAAGTGCTGTGTCAGAAGAAAGGATGTCTTCATAGCTTATCTAGAAAAGACAGGAAGGTGTTTCCATGGAAACCAAAAAGAAAACTGTGAAGGTCCACAATTGTGGGATTGTTCGTCTCAGATTAACTGTTCTCTTTATTGGATTACTAGACTGATTTCAGCATGGACCAGAAAGACAAAGTTTAAAAGGTGAAATCTGTTCATTCTCATTAGTGATGCTTGGGGACCCTGTTCCTTATAGAGCTGTGTTCTCTGGTTAAAGGTCAAGATTCTATGCGACAGCTGAGATGAGCTGCCTGTGATTCTAGATTCCTGAGTGCGACTTGTAATGGCATTCCTCACATGAGTCCCAACTCGGAGATCACAGGCCAATTTTGAAGGCTACCGAAACCTTCATGTTGTAAGATTTCACAAAACAATGTCTTGTCTTGAAATCTTTTAATTAATCTGTATTGAACGCTTCCCTGTTCTGGTTATTGTTATTGGCAATGACGCAGCAGACGCTACAGTTTAACAATACATGACGCTGATTTGATTAGTGTTGGCTATCTAGATACACAGCCAGGGGAAAAAAAAAAAAAACAACCTTTAAATTATGTAATGGAGTTGCATTAAAAAAAACAAAACATGAAGTATCTGCCCTTTGGCGAATGCATATGCAATTTAAAAAACAGCACATGTTTGAGCTGTGGGAACATTCCCCAGCAGGGTCCTCGAGGAGTGTGAACAGATATGCTTGAAACTCATGTCTTTGATTACCAGCTGGAGTGGAAAATGATTCATTTGTGTATAAAACGTGAACCGTGCATATGTGTCTGTCTATCTCAGGGAGAAGAGACACAGGTGCATGCAGTAACCCTTGCAGAACCGTTAGCAAACCACAGCAATGGCAACACAGTGGATTAGGAACAGTTATTGCAAAGCAATCCCTACTGCGCAGTATATGGTAACACATTGCTAATGATAAGCTACCATGGCTCTATAATGTATATGGGCCATGCACTTCTGGTACCATTGGTGCAGTACTGTATATCAGAATATGAAGATGATACCATTGTGGTATTGAGTGTTCTCATCTTTATCTCTGCCTGTGTGTCAATGCTTCATTGCCTCACCTCTGGTACAGAACCATTGTATTGCCTCTGACAGTTTGGCAAGGGACACTGCTGCAGGAGAATGGAAAGACAGGCCAGAGGTTCTTGTCTTGCAGGAGGGCAGCCAGAAGTCTGCAGGCAAACGCAACGACCAGGCCTCCTGTTCCGTGAAGAGTTTCCATGTGGAAGGGCAAGCATCTTGGGTTCAAAGAGGCAAAAGGGAAATTCACGTCTTGGAAAACTGAATCTTAAAATGTCAAATCTGAAAAGTACTGTACCAACAGCGCAGCAATTCAATGCCGTTGTCACTTTAGAAACACAGTATTCTCTTAGTCTTGCAAACTTTTATTCCCAATGTGAAAAGAGCAGCCAAGAGAGGGGCGTGTTGTTCTGTGTTTGTACTCTACAGATGAGTTAAGCCAAAGGAAACGATGAAGATTTAGAAGGAATCCCATAAACATAAAACACATTTTAAGTCTCTTTAACAGATTGGCTGTGAAGTCTGCGATTGCTGTTCATGTTTTGAAATCCTTTTCTCCACTGGAGCTCTGGCAGTGCACGGTGTGGTGTTGGGAGGAAGGGGAGTGTGACTGGAAGCAGGTGACGTGGGGTTTCCTATATGGGATGGGCTTTCCAAAGAGATCAGGTATTCAAGATTTTGGTATTGTTTCAAAGGATACATATTAGTCTATCCCTGGTCAATAAAGTGAAAAACGTTCATGTGAATTCACAGCTAAATAAGTTTTTAAAATTTTTTTTTTTTTTCTGATGCCTTTTCTTGTTATACAGACTCGCAATAAATTCAAGTGGATCCCTCATAAAGGTTTGCCATTTAGTAAAAGCATAGCAAAGTTTAATAGAGCATGGTAAAGCATTGTAAAGAATAACAGGGTATGATAAAGCACATTATTAAACATGGGGACCCTATGGTAAATGCAGAGTATGCCCATGAGAAAAGCCTGGTAAAAGTGCGAGTGTACCATGCAACAGTACTGGTTAATACCATAGGAACAGGATTATGAAAACTGCACTAAAATTCACAATAACATGCCGTCTTAATACACAGGGACAGGTTGATGAAGTGAAGACCCATGCTTGTTGTAGTATTGAGCACACATCTGGTGCAAAGGTGCCTCCTGTATTTAAATTTGGGATACCTGTAGCTGTGAAGTTTATTGCAGCGTCTTACAACGTTTGCATGACTCCAGTTTAGAAGCCTTTTCTCCATTCTTTACTCTGGTGCTGGAGGAAGCACAGAGGATGTTCAGGAAATGCACACTTTGAGTGGCTTCCTTGACAGTCCCCAAGGAAATGAAGCCTCTGGTCCTACAGAAAGCACACGGGCTGACTTCATTTTTAAACAGCAAGGGTGTGTTACCGGTGCATATTTCTAGCTGTAAGAATCTGAAACTAAAGGTAGTATTGTAGGCACTGGGGTGCCATCTTTCACGTGGTGTCATTTTTCCAATAGACAAGCACATCTGTATGTTTTTAAAGGAGCGCTAACCAGAGTTTCGTAAACCCCCCAAAAACTGCTGCAGATTGTAAATGCAAGCACGTTGCTGAAATAGCTTGTCAGTTCAGTTCAGTTTGCCGGATGCTTTTTGTATCACTTCCACTGTGTCTTTATTAACTGTGCTAAAGATCATTTGGGGCATTTTGAAAACCTAGTGTGCGACAGACAGTGAACGCACACTAGCAAGAAATGGCTTTAAGCAGTGTCTTAATGCAGAAACATATGTTTGCAGCTTTACTGGGTCAATAATGGTCTTTTAGAAATAGATTTAAACCCTTAACTAGAGAACTGTCAACTGTTATTGCAAGAAACCCACACACACACACACACAATACCACTGAGTACAGAAACGGTATGTAGAGTCAAAAATCCCCTTTTGTGAAGAGAAGAAGCTATTCTCCGGGAAGTCAGAATGGCTAATTGATTTGAATTATGTTTCTTTTTATTTGTCTGGGATTTCCTTTTATTTCCCTCATTGCTATTTCACATCACACACCCGTGGCTGAGGGAGAGATAGGAAGATTAGGGCTCCCAGTGTGAAGCTGGTGCATGTTTCCTTCATTCCCCATCAACACAGGAAGTCCTGTCGGCCAACTAGGAACGTCCAGGGCGATTTTATAAAGCTGACTAAGATGAGACTAGAGGAGGCACTCCTAAACATGGCATTTACTGTACAATTTATAGAGATGTGTTACACTTTGGATTCATTGCAAAACCCACTTCCTAACTGCCGGCACAGGAGTACAGCCACTGCACACTGATCCTCAGGAGATGAGTTCTGTAAACTCTAAGCTGGGTTGCTGTAAACATCACGTCTCATTTGCAATGGAAGGGCATCCTCAGAAAATTGATCAGGGCAGACTTACTCCGCAGTGTGCCCTGATCAATCCGGTTATTGATGTTTTTGGGGAGGCTGTTGACTGACCAAAAAAAAAAAACATCTCTTGCAAAACAAACACAAGAGAGTGTGGGGACTGAATGTCTTGAGCAAGGTGTTGAAAACTTGATATTTTTGCATATGTTATCTCCAGTTGTCCTCTTCAGTCAGATTCTCATATCTTTTGACCAATTTCTTTTAAAGTTTAAACTGGGCTGTGTGTTATTAGTTGATACATTTTTGACACACATGCTTTTGTTATGGGGAAATCTTAAAAGGAAAATTTCTGAAATAGTGGGTCCTGATACTGTTAGATTTGGACCTAATGCAGTTTTATCACAGGGGATAGCTGTGTGTGTTCTGGTAAAAGGGATTGGACCCAGGGCACAATGAGCTGGTCTCCTAGCCCAGAGACCAGCAGCGTCTGTGGGGCTGTGTTTAATGAATGCTGGTAGCGTGTATTTCAGTAATGTGAGTCTCACACGTGTTTCCCAGCCTCCTTGATTGAACCAGGCAGTATGTGCAGATATGTTGGAGCAAAGATGAAAACATTCTGTAAACACACTTTTAAAAGCAATGGGGGATTGGGATAGTGTGCATAGCTACAGTAGCTCATGTACTGTAGCTGTAAACATATTGCGCTCAGCATGCTATTTTTGTAATTGACACTTTGTTTGCTGTTCTGCCACGTGATGGGGTTGTGGGCTTCCCTGTTTGTGGCTGGTTTATCATGCAGTGAAACCCTGTCAAGACCTGTGTAATTCATAGCCTTATAAGGATCTTTCATCGCACAATAAACTGCAGGGCATGCTGCCAGCGATCAGTCCCTGCAGCTTCCGGTTTCACTTGCTAAAAAAAAAGCAAACAGCACTTGGTTGTTACTTGGGTGGTTTTGATCATTTGCTTCTTCCACTGTAGGTGACAAAAACAATTATTACGAGTTTTACACCACGAAAGAGCAAGATCACTTCTGTTTGCGGTGATTGGAAGCTGACTGCCCATTTACTGACACTGTCAGACTATTGAGACTCCTTGTTCTGAGTGTAGTAATCCTTGTCTGTGTTCTTGCTGGAGCTTCTCCCAGGGATGAGTGAGCACAGAGACTACACTGAGCTGGGTGGGTGTGGGTGTGTGTGTGTGTGTGGGTGGGTGTGTGAGATTTTGGCTGTAAAGCACAGTACTGTAGAAACAGTGTTTTCACAATTGATATAAGTGTGGGGTGGGGGTGGGGGGGTTGTGACCTTGTGACCCAGTGACCTTGTGACCCAGCAGACATTGCAGCCCCGGTCCTGGAGGGCCATTCTCCGCCATGATTAACAAGCATAGTGAAGCACTGGAGTTCTGACCCGGGAGTTCTGAGCATGGTCAGATCAAAGACCTGGTCTGAAAGGCTCAGAGTCGTCCATACCCCTGCCCTAAAATGATGCCATTCACTGCTGTGGGAGGTCGCAGAGTAGTAAAAGATGTTGGATTCTGTTGGCAGTGTGTATACGCAATTGCAGGTGGTAGAGCAGTGACAGCGGTCTCTGCAAAGTGAACCATACTGCTTTGTTTTAGGGTTATTGCCTTGTCATTGTAAGAGATAATCATCGTGAGTTTAAACTCTTTTAAACCCTTTTTTAACATGATCAAGTCTAGATTAAGGTGCACTGCTAGATCCTTGTGACTCACTCAATTGTCTTTTAAACGTCTTTAGTCTTGGTTCAATGGGTTGCTATTTATGTCTCTCTCTCTCTCTCTCTCTCTCTCTCTCTCTCTCTCTCTCTCCGGAATCTAAGCCTATCTCGACATGACGTCTTCTACTTGTATCGTCGAAGGTTCGAAAGCAGCAAAGCCAAGCATACCTCAGGTCAAGTCCGTAAGTACGTTCATATTTCATGCAATGTATACCCACTACAATGGTGTCGTTTGACAGCAAATTATGAACGTAACACTTGCTGTGGATTATACATGTGTGTGTGTGTCTATGTATATGTGTGTGTCTATATATATATATATATTATATATATATATATATATATATATATATATATATATATATATATATATATATATATATATATATATATATATACAGTATATATAATGTGTATGTATGTATGATTTCAGGCAATGTTCAAATACATTTTTTTTTTTTTATTGGCGTCTATAATAACGTCTTGAAAGAAAGCGAAGGATTTTGAAGAGAAAATCAAGTGAAAGTTGATTTCAAGTTTAAGTAGTTGTTTCTTGGGAATGCTGCACTTTCGAAGATCAGGGAAGCAGGGATACAGACAAACCTGCAGCTCAGCAAACCCGTTGCTTTCTGTTTAGACCACATCTCCCATCTCGAAAGCTACATCACGTCGATGGAGAAGCTGGCGGTTAATTTCACAAACAATGGAGAACAGGAACTGGCCACAAGCTTCAACAAGTTTGCAGAGTTTTCCAAAGAGCTGCTGACCCCCATGAAAAACCTGGTAAGAATGAGGACTGAGGGAGGGTGTCCAGGTGAGGCTCGTACCCTTTCAAATCTGCTTGTATTGTGCTGCCTTTGTCTGCAGTCTGCTTGTGCATGTACTGTACACTGCACTCCAGCAAGTGTGGGGACTGAACAGTTAAGCTACTGAGTGGGGGGCTGTTTTAGTCCTCTTGGATCCATTGCTTACTAATCTGTGTTTCTGAGTGGAGTAAGCCATACTCCACATATTAATAATTTACTACAATGTAGCATGACTGGGTGGAACATTTGAACACATGGCATGCACAGGCATTGACTGAATTCTGCAAGAGAGACAGAGAGAGCGCCCCCTGTTGAGACACTACCACCATTTCAGTTGTATAGCCCTCCTTCCAATAACTCTTCCTCTTCTCATCTGCATCTCCTCTCTGAGTGCTCATGTGACTTCTAATTCTATGCATGCATCCCATTTTTTCAATTTACACATGACTACTAAATATATTCATGCAAAAAAATATAAGAGTTTGGAACCTGGCAGCAGACTCCAATTGCCATAGAAACCGTCCTCTGATTGGACGTCTCAGTGACAGGATCATTTTCCCAATCTGCTTCTCCAGCCTGCACCCTGTCATAGAGAAGATGGAGAGTGTCTCTCCCTGATTTTGAGGGATCACACATTTCAGGATGTGAGTGTGCTATTTATTGTGAGTGTGCTGGCGAGTCTGCAGTCACTGCCCGGTGCATCCTGATATCAGACCGTGTTCGATTTCTCTACAGAGAAAGACACCAGTGACAATGCAATATATTCACTTGTGAGCATCCAGCTCATGGTGATGAACATGTGTAGAACATGCTCTCCATGTAGATGTAGCCTTATTCCTGACTCTGTTTCAGTTACAGAGCATGTATCACAACCTGAACTTCTTCCTGGATTCGCTGGTCAAGGGGGATCTGAAGGAGGTGAAAGGGGTGAGTGGATCACAGAGAATCGAGCTCCATTGCTTTGGGATAGGACTAGAGGTAGGGCTAGGGTTACTGTTCAGGAGTGAAATAGAAATTTTAAAGGTAATTGCATATGATTTTCCTACTGTTAAGTTGCACCAAAAATTACCAATTACAATCTTATGTTCTTATGTTCTTATGTTCTTATGTTCTTAACCATTCATCACCTATTCCTATTCTCGACCATGCGTCTGTTCACGATAACAGTTTAACATAAATGCATTACTTAATTAACAATGGCTTCATACCAATCAGATTTGAAATCACTAAGTAATGCCTGTGTAATTTTTATAGTGTTAATAACAAAACCCACAATGAAATGTTGCCTACATTCAGAAAGCTGTTCCACCCATTCAGGAAATCGGCGTGCGCGAACGGGTCATCAATTGTCTGGCTTGAATGCAAATACATTCGCCTCTGCAGTGTGAAGATGCTTCCTGATTTAGTCTTGAAGCTGCTGTGGCTTCACTAGTGGGTGCATTTGTTAGAATATCCCTGAGCCAGCAATTAATTAGATAGATTTGTCTCAGCAGGAGCTACTAAGACTGTACTGTTCAGTTAAAGAGGCTGATGTCTGCATACAACTTGCACTGGGGTCTATTTCACTAATCTCAAGAGTGGCAGATCTCCCTGCCACCTGTCCTCAGAGCTCATAAAACGGGGTTAGTAGTAGGGATAAGCCAGTGGTGTCGTTTTTAGTTTTATTATATCATTTTTATTTTGTTCTTATTGCAAAGGCGGCAACATCCATGCTATACCCTTAATGGAGCGTTATCTCCTTTCTTCCAGGATTTGAAAAAGCCTTTTGACAGATCGTGGAAGGATTATGAAAACAAGTTGTAAGTTTCCTGCGCCTGACGTTTTCAATGACTGTCGCGTTTTGCGCTCCCCACAGGCATGACTGATAAAGAGCTCTGATTCTGCAGACTCCTCTCTCAAACATGACAGTGTGGCAGTGGCTCGTATTTACTGACAGTTTACTGTACATCCTAAACAAAACATACCGGCAGCTCTTGCGTTTCTCCAAGGTCCCCCAGTCCAAGTGCTGATCACACTCGCAGGGTGGTGAGGCGACAGGAAACTCTAATTCCCCAGTCAGGAGAGGAGCAGAATTGTGCAGTCCCTTTTTTTTCAATCTGGCACTGTAATTAGCACACACACAGGTCCACACACAAACATTAATGAAGGCAGGGTGGTGAACATCGGGGCAGGTGTTTTTAATTAGAGAGACGGTGGAGATGATTGTTGTCTGCAAACAAGCTGGCGAGGGGATTAGCACCTTGCTCCTTCTCCTCCTCCTCCCTGTAGGCTTGCACATCAGAGATCTGGTCTGGTTTTAGAAAGCAAGGGGGCGGGGTGGCAGCCCAGGGCGTGTTGCACAGAGAGCTATTGATTCCAAAGCACACAGTAATGTGCATCACAATGGAGCCGAATGCACAGCTGCCTCAAGGGTGCATAGAGCAGATCACACCCAGGGGAACTCAAAATACATCCGCCCTTCTACGTCCCTTTTCTCGCTTCTTTTTTGAGCTAGTAACCCAGTGCCTCTCTCGGTGGTTTAGCAAAATAATATATGTGAAGTTTAACAGTCAGCGCTCGCCACTTGACACCCCGCCAGTAAAAAGTGCTGACAGCAAATTTGAAGCTGTGTGCTACAGTGCTCCTCTGCTGCTTGCGTTCTTGATGTGCGGCTGAACGCAGACAGCACGGTGTTTTAGCTCCCTGCTGTTTTCCAGCACGAAGATCGAGAAGGAGAAGCGCGAGCTGGCGAAGCAGTACGGCATGGTGCGGACCGAGGTGAGCGGTGGGGAGATCGCAGAGGAGCTCGAGAAAGAGCGCAGAATGTTCCAGCTGCAGATGTGCGAGGTGAGCGAGGCTTCAGCAAATCCAGCATTTCAACTCCTGCACTGTCCAGGATCCGCGCGCCTGCACTCTGAGCAGAAGAACAAGTGCATCTACAAACGATTCATGTCTCCTCATGTCTCAACAAAGCATGTTGTTCGTGCTCTCAGCCAGTGAAATCTCAAATGTGCGTTTTTTGTAAAACAAACAAAACACTTCTGAGGTTTTTTAATTTAGCGTGTGTGTATACATACAGTATAGAGAGAGAGAAACAGCAAACATTCAGAAACAGCAAACAGCTCAATATCCAAGGTGAATCTGAGTCCTATGGAAATCTCATTATTTTAGTAATTAGCTACAGATATATATATATACACACACACACACACTCTATTCTTTATTGTCTCTTTTCATTGCAGTACTTAATCAAAGTGAACGAGATCAAGACAAAGAAAGGAGTGGACCTCTTACAGAATCTCATAAAGCACTATCACTCCCAGTGCAAGTAAGGACATTGATTTTCATTCTGCTAAACTTCATACTGTCTCCGCTGCTCCACACAGCCTGACCCGCCATGGCAACACAATGGAACACACGGACCAGTGACTCTGGTACTATTGTGATGTCACCGTGAGAGTGCTCACCATTGTTCTGCCAGTGTCCCTTCATACAGAACCATTGGTTACAATCAGGAACTCCAATCTTAAAGCAAAAGGCTACTTTTCAAAATCCTGATTTATTGATTTAGTGGTTTGTATAAGCTACTTCCCACTTCAGTTGAGTTTCTCTTGTTTTTTTGTTTGTTTTGGGAAGTGCACCCTGTCTGTGGCGTACAATGTGGGATACAGTCCACTTTCTAAATGTTTTTGCCATTGTCCTGAAATCACAAACAGAGTAGTTTTTGTTTTCTTTTGTGGTTTCAATCTAAAGAGACAAAAGCCTCTGGTGTGTTTACAATAAGTAAATATCATCGCTTAGATTCTTTGTGCTGAAAAAAAAACAAAACCCTACACACTATGATTTGTATTCACGTCCTCTGCTAAAATGTTACAACACTAAAACAGCACAGACTACCTCTGGTGGATGTATGTTGTAATTTTAATTTGAACAAGTTTAATAAAAGAATATAAAACAATAGTCCCAGTTTGATGAAGAGGGATATATCACAAGAGTTCAGTGTTTATTTATCATTCAGACAGTTTGGAACGTAGTATTTAAAATGCGAGTTTAATGCCTGCCATACGTACCCTTTTGCAAGCAGTAGTCCAGAATATTCAAATCTAGGAATAGAGAGATTTCCCGGTCCCTCCCCCCGTAGGGATGATTCTGATTCATGTGGTTGTTAAATGCAATGGATTTGTATTGCTCTGCAGCTGTCAGTGACTGTAATGTTTACGAGGGCCTCCCCAGTACGGTACACAGAGTGTCATTTCGAGCTCTGTTGCCATCTGAAATGCTGAGGATATTGACGATGCCAAGCCTGCATACTCTGAATCTGGAGCGGCTTTCCTGATTGAAGTGTGGGCGTGGCGTAGAGCACACTGAACTCAATGGGATCTGGGGAGTTCTGTGAAGAGCTGTGATCTTTAACCCACTTCCCCATCAGTACTGTGACATTCAAATGGAAATCACAGTGGCACATTTATGTGTTATTGTACTGCATGTAAAACTGGCTGCTGTTCTAGTATTTTTATTATATGGGGGGACCTCTGTTTTAGTTCAGATTTTAATTTAAGTAAGTTTTCTTAACTTTGAAGTAATCCCTCGCGATGATCGGGGGAGCAGTGAATCTCTAGCAATACTGGATCTGAGTGAAACCTTCTCTAGCAGGCATGCGGGTTGAGGGAGGGTCTGCACTTCCTCACTCGGGCTGTTTATCGAGCGAGTTCAGTATGCTTGGAATTAGAGTGAGGGAGTGACAAGACGTGCCAGACACGCAGGTCCTGTCCAGGAGGTGCGATTGCTGGTGGTGTAGAAACTGCTGATTCTGCAGGGATTTTGAAACACCCCATACTGTTGAATGTCTTTATTATGTACGGATGACAGATTTACTAAGCTGACGCTCCAGAGAAACCTATGCATCACTTGAGCGGTACAATCTTAAAAAATTGGCATAGTAAAATGAAACAGTTGAAACAGTCTTGCTTTTGTTTTTTGTTTTTCAGATCGAATTTAGCTGTGTTATATTTTCACTGGAGCATGTATCCAGTAGACCTGTTCCTTAGAACACGTGAAGGCTGGTTTTGATGGTCAAACGTTAAATATGAATTCACAAAACAAAACCTCTCTCTCTCTCTGTCTTGCTCTCTCTCTCTCTCTCTCTCTCTCTCTCTCTCTCTCTCTCTCTCTCTGTGTCTCTCTCTCTCTCTGTTTT